>NW_028171350.1:103200-128696 GCF_963971535.1 Notolepis coatsorum
AACGGTACCCTATCCCCCCCCCCTCACAGTAAACTGTGGTGTTCCACAAGGAAGCATACTAGGACCGCTACTGTTCCTAATTTATGCAAATGACATGTCGTCAGCTTGTGACTGCAACTTGTTCTTGTTCGCGGACGACTCAGCCCTGCTGGTCTCTGACAAGAACAAGTTACAGGTTGAAAAAACCCTCAGCTCAGAACTAGGCAAAATCTGCATATGGCTCGCTGATAACAAACTATCATTACACATGGGCAAAACAGAGTCCATTCTCTTTGGTTCAAATAACAAACTCAGCAAGACCGACGGCTTCTCAGTTACAGTGGGTGACAATATTGTCACAAGGAAAGATGAAATTACCTACCTGGGCTACATCCTAGAGGCTAATCTTTCCTGTGACAAAATGGCATCCAATGTAATAAAAAAAGTCAACCAACGAACTCGATTCTTGTACCGGATCTCCTCTCTGGTAAACAAGAATACCCTGAAGACTCTGGCAGGAGCACTCATTCAAGGGTACTACGACTATGCTTGCACCTCATGGTACCAAAGCACCTCAAAGGCGCTTAAAACAAAATTACAAACATCTCAAAACAAACTGGTCAGACTACTGCTTGACCTTATTCCTAGGGGCGACAGTGGCTCAGGAGGTAGAGCAGTCGTCTGGCAATCCGGAGGTTCCCGGTTCGATTCCCGCTCCTCCTGGGCAGCGTGTCGTTGTGTCCTTGAGCAAGACACTTAACCCCTAATTGCTCCCGATGAGCAGGTTGGCACCTTGCATGGTTGCTTCCGCCGTCAGTGTGTGAATGGGTAATATGTAAGTAACTAATTGTAAAGCGCTTTGGATAAAAGCGCTATATAAAAAAAAAAAAAAAGCAGCCATTCCTAGAACCCACCTCACCCCTGCCCACTTTGACAACCTAGGATGGCTTAGAGTAGACGACAGAGTACAGCAACTTGCAATGGGCCTGGTCTACAAGATACACTATACGACCGGGGTACCCATGTACATGTCAAAATACTTCCCAAAGGTCAGTGAATACCACGATCACAACACCAGAGGGAGCTCCACAAATCATGTTAAACCCAGATTCGGCTCAAACAAGGGACTAAACACGTTTCGCAATTATGCCACATCAATGTGGAACGCCCTACCCAAAGCTGTAAAGGAATGTGAATCACTACCCACTTTCAAAAACACTCTCAAAGAACACCTACGGGAGACTGCAATTCGAAACTGGCCCATGTAAATGTCCTAACCCAACCCCCTCCAATGTACAGTAAATGACTAAGTATGGTTGTCAATATTCCAATGTACAGTTTTGCTTGTACAGTACTACCCAACCTCCCCCACTGTACAGTTTTTACGTCAAATGTATATACTCTTTTCCTGACTCCTTCTGTATCACAAACAGTACTGTATTTGCAAATCTGGTATGTCATAAATGTATAGATGTAGCAGTACTGTCTATCTGTATGTCATGTATGTCATATATGTCCTGATGAATTGAAAATGGGGGACCCTGATGTAAACAAGACGAAAGTCTTTCTCTGGTCTGCATCCCCTTAACAATTGTGTGTATTGAGCCGTACTGTATTGTACCCATTCTGCAATCTGTTAATAAAGTTTTCAATCAATCAATTCTCCTAGACCTATCTGCAGCCTTCGACACAGTCAACCATCAGATCCTCCTCGCGGCCCTCGCAGGAATGGGAGTGGTTGGCTCTGCGCTGACATGGCTGACATCATACCTCAATGACCGCTCCTACCAAGTGTCATGGAGAGGGACCCTGTCGGCCACCCGCCCCCTGCGGAAGGGTGTCCCCCAGGGCTCGGTCCTAGGACCCCATCTCTTCTCCCTCTACACTAAATCTCTGGGTAACATTATCACGTCTCATGGCTTCTCGTATCATTGTTATGCCGATGATACTCAACTCTTCCTCTCCTTCCCTCCCTCAGATATCCACGTCTCCGAGCAGATCTCGGCCCGTCTGTCTGACATCTCCGCCTGGATGACGACCAACCACCTCAGACTGAACCTGAGCAAAACAGAATTGCTCATCTGCCGGCCAAATCCTCCCCCCTGACCGACCTTTCCATCACAGTCGTGTGTGTGTGTGTGTGTGTGTGTGTTTGCGGGGGAAAGTGAGAGTGTATCACAACAGCAGTCTGGATTATTTGTCATCAAGGCAACAGGAAGTAGAGCAGGAAGCATCAATGGGCTTTCAACTGTTTCATCATGTCCCCCTCACCCCCCTCTCTCTCTCTCTCTCTCTCTCTCTCTCTCTCTCTCTCTCTCTCTCTCTCTGTATCTCTCTCTGTGACTCTCTGTGTCTCTCTCTATATCTCTCTCTCTCTGTATCTCTCTCTGTGACTCTCTGTGTCTCTCTCTCTGTATCTCTCCCTGTGTGTCTCTCTCTCCCTCCCTATCTCTCCTGCCATCTCCCCTCTCTTTCTGGTCTCTGTTTTATCATCTTACACATCCATGTAGTCAAATATAATGATGTGTTTTACTGTTAATATCTAATGTGATGTGGCTTAATTACATCTAATGTGATGTGCCTTAATGACATCTAATGTGATATGTTAATGACATCTAATGTGATGTGGCTTAATTACATCTAATGTGATGTGTCTTAATGACATCTAATGTGATATGTTAATGACATCGAATGTGATATGTTAATGACATCTAATGTGATATGTTAATGACATCTAATGTGATATGTTAATGACATCTAATGTGATGTGTCTTAATGACATCTAATGTGATGTGTCTTAATGACATCTAATGTGATATGTTAATGACATCGAATGTGATGTGTCTTAATGACATATAATGTGATATGTTAATGACATCGAATGTGATATGTTAATGACATCTAATGTGATATGTTAATGACATCTAATGTGATATGTTAATTACATCTAATGTGATGTGTCTTAATGACATATAATGTGACATGTTAAAGGATCAGGCCAACTTTTTGGGAAATTTACTTATTTTCCATCTACCCTGGAGTTAGACAAGAAGACACCCTTTTCGTCTCTGTGCATGCATTAGGCGTCTGGAACGCCCGCACCGTTAGCCTAGCTAAGCGTCATTCACTGGAAGTAGGTGTGCCAGGGTAGCCTAGTTCCCAATACTCAACTCACTCACTCCAAATACACTCAAAATACAACTCCAAAACTGTCCTGTAAACATGTTGTGACCTGTGTATTTACCACATGGAGAAATAAAAACATTTTATTAGACATTGTTTTTCTAAGCAGATATATACTCTGGAATTCTTTTTGCTGTCTGGGCACAGTGATTTCACGTCACCTGTGCACCTTTCTAACGTCAACCACAAATCCAATGTGACTAACGTTAGTAGTAGCTACTGGAGCGAGGATTGTCCAGCAAAGTTACGTGTTATTCATCAATCTCACAATATTCGCTAACGTTAGACAGATGGAATACAGCCTTCCATCTAAAAACATAATTGAAAACTTACCACAGTCATGGTTGCCAGTGTCACTTTCTTAGCACACCTCTTTACACAACACACAGAGGCATGATTGTAAAGTTGTAATTTATCGAGATACTACTACTATCTGATGATATCCACTTCACTCAATGAAAGCACGCCCTGTCGCTCCAGTAGAGCCTAACGTTAGTCACATTGGATTTGTTCTTGCCGTTAGAAAGGTGCACAGGTGACGTGAAATCACTGCGCCCAGACAGCAGTAATAATAATAATAATAATAACTTCATTTTATATAGCGCCTTTCAAGGGACCCAAGGTCGCTTTACATAGAGGGGGAGGGGGGGAATAACAACGTAACAGACAGTGGACAGACACAACATATACATATAAAGTGAGAGATTAGGGGTTAAAGGCCAAGTTGAAGAGGTGGGTTTTGAGCAGTTTTTTGAATGAGTCCAGAGTCGGGGCGGTGCGGAGTTCTGCAGGGAGGGAGTTCCAGAGGGTGGGAGCTGCTGCCACGCTGAAAGCTCTGTCCCCGAAGGTCCGCAGTCTGGTTCAGGGGATGGAGAGCTGACCAGTGTCGGTGGATCGCAGGGACCGTGACTGAGTGTAGGGGTGGAGGAGGTCAGTGAGGTACTGAGGGTGGAGGAGGTCAGTGAGGTACTGAGGGTGGAGGAGGAGGTCAGTGAGGTACTGAGGGTGGAGGAGGAGGTCAGTGAGGTACTGAGGGTGGAGGAGGAGGTCAGTGAGGTACTGAGGGTGGAGGAGGTCAGTGAGGTACTGAGGGTGGAGGAGGAGGTCAGTGAGGTACTGAGGGTGGAGGAGGTCAGTGAGGTACTGAGGGTGGAGGAGGAGGTCAGTGAGGTACTGAGGGTGGAGGAGGTCAGTGAGGTACTGAGGGAGGAGGAGGAGGTCAGTGAGGTACTGAGGGTGGAGGAGGAGGTCAGTGAGGTACTGAGGGTGGAGGAGGTCAGTGAGGTACTGAGGGTGGAGGAGGTCAGTGAGGTACTGAGGTGCCAGAGCGTGAAGGGATTTGTAGGTGAGCAGGAGGGTTTTGTAGGTGATGCAGGATTTGATGGGGAGCCAGTGGAGGTGGATGAGGGTGGGGGTGATGTGCTGCCAGGGTTTGGTGCGGGTTAGAACCCTGGCAGCTGAATTTTGAACATACTGGAGCCTGTCCAGGGTTTTGCTTGGGACCCCGGACAGGACCCCGTTGCAGTAGTCCAGGCGGGAGGTGACGAAGGATGAGGGTCTCAGCTGTGGAGTCTGAAAGTGATGGTCGGAGTCTGGAAATGTTTCTGAGGTGGAAGAAGGCGGATTTGGTGAGGGAACTGACATGGGCTTGGTAGGAAAGGGTGGAGTCCAGGATAACGCCCAGGTTGCGGACCTTGGGGGATGGGCAGATGGAGCAGCCGTCTATGTTGAGGGTGAGATCCCCAACCTTCCGGAGCAGGGCCTTGGGTGCCACAACCATGAGCTCAGTTTTATTGTTGTTGAGTTTTAGAAGATTAGATGACATCCAGTGGTTTGGCAAAAAAAAATTAAAATCCGATTATATATCTGCTTAGAAAACAAAAATGTCTAATTAAATGTTTTGATTTCTCCACGTGGTAAATACACAGGTCACAACATGTTTACAGGAAAGTTTTGGAGTTGTATTTTGAGTGTGCATTTTGAGTTTGGAGTCGAGTTGAGTCTTGAGAACTATAGGCTACCCTGGCACACCTACTTCCAGTGAATGACGCTTAGCTAGGCTAACGGTGCGGACATTCCAGACGCCTAATGCATGCACAGAGACGAAAAAGGTGTGTTCTTGTCTAACTCCAGGGTAAATGGAAAATAAGCGAATTTCCCAAAAAGTTGGCCTGTTCCTTTAATGACATATTTTATTTTAATTTTTTTTACCGGGCAGTCCGGTAGAGAGAGAGAGAGAGAGAGGAGGAATGGGAGATGGACCGGGGAAGACATTCAGCAAAGATCACCGGGTCCGGGAGTCGAACCCGGGTCGGCCGTGTGGCACCGTGGTGCTGTATGCGGTGCGCCACTCGGGCGCCCTCCTTTAATGACATCTAATGTGATGTGCCTTAATGACAGCTGACTGACACCACTGGACATGTCCGGGCATGTTCTCCACAGAAGGGGGCATTGCCTCCTATATGAGTTACATGAGGAAACTTCAAGAGACCAGTTTGCAACATTGTGGCTACAGTAGGTTTTATCCAATCAGGAAATGAACGTGATAAATAAAAAAACAAACAAACAAATAAATAGATAAATAGATAAGTTAATTAATTAATTAATTAATTAAACGTATAAAACCAAACATTGTTGAACGTAAAAAGAAACATAACTAGCGTCCAGGAGCAGTGCGGGGCAGGGGGGGGGGGGGGGGGGGGGGGCGTAGTGTTGCTGCTTCAGTAGTGACTCAGGTGTGTGTCATTGCATCCTTATAAAGGGAAGTTTCACGTCGGCCTGATACACACTCGCTGAGAGACACACGCGCTGGAACATTCACTCAAACTGTAGTAGCTGTGGTCAAAATGAAGAGTAAGTTTGTTTCCGTTCATTCTTTAATGGCTGTGTTGTGGCTGTGTGTGCTATAATCGGATGGGGAGTGGCTGCACCGGGTTATGCTATCGGATGGAGCACCGGTTTATTGATTGAGTGAGTGTTGAAAAAGACTGTTTGAGAAAGAGAGAGAGAAACACAAACGGACAGAATAGCACTGTGTGATTGTACTTTGTGAGGAGACCACTGCAAATTATTATGAAGGTGGTTTCAACCCTGTGACAATTAAAATATTCGTTTTTTGTCGTTCCGATGGATTCATTAACGCACTGTGGCACTTGGAGAGTGTAACATCTCAATCACACTGTACATGAGTTTGACTGTTCTGTGTATGTATTCAGTATGACCTACTGTATGACCTACTGTATGACCTACTGTATGACCTACTGTATGACCTACTGTATGACCTAGTGTATGACCTACTGTATGACCTACTGTATGACCTACTGTATGACCTACTGTATGACCTAGTGTATGACCTACTGTATGACCTACTGTATGACCTACTGTATGACCTACTGTATGACCTATGACCTACTGTACACCGCCTGGCCTTCCCCGACTCACTCGGACTCTCGCCTCGCTTGTTGACGTGTTGTTCTGTTTCCTTGTCTAGCCGTTGGTTGTTTCTTCTGTTTATTGTATACTTTTCTTTGTTCTTAGCCACGTGAAGCACTTTGGTTGACAAGTGTCATGGCTAAATGTGCTGTATAAATACATTTGATTGATTGATTGATTGATTGATTGATTGATTGATTGATTGATTGATTGATGACTAAAGATTGAATGAAAAGTGAAAACGTTCCCACATCTCCTGTATGGCCGCTGTCTCTGAACTGACAGACAGCATTATGGTCTGGCTGATCTGTAATTATGGTCTGGATGATCTGTATTATGGTCTGGATGATCTGTATTATGGTCTGGATGATCTGCATTATGGTCTGGATGATCTGTATTATGGTCTGGATGATCTGTATTATGGTCTGGATGATCTGTATTATGGTCTGGATGATCTGTATTATGGTCTGGATGATCTGTATTATGGTCTGGATGATCTGTATTATGGTCTGGATGATCTGCATTATGGTCTGGATGGGTTAGGGTTATTATGGTCTGGATGATCTGTATTATGGTCTGGATGATCTGTATTATGGTCTGGATGGGTTAGGGTTATTATGGTCTGGATGATCTGTATTATGGTCTGGATGGGTTAGGGTTATTATGGTCTGGATGATCTGTATTATGGTCTGGATGGGTTAGGGTTATTATGGTCTGGATGATCTGTATTATGGTCTGGATGGGTTAGGGTTATTATGGTCTGGATGATCTGTATTATGGTCTGGATGGGTTAGGGTTATTATGGTCTGGATGATCTGCATCAGAGGCTAAGCCCTTCCTTCCATCACAGACGTCTTGATCGCGATTGGAATCAACTAGTTGGTGATTATCATTAAATAGATTTGACCATTTCTTGAGCCTCTCCTCCTAATGACCCTGAACTAAGTGTCATTTATACATTTTAAACGGGCGGCTCTCCCAGAAGCACCGTGGGAGAGGTGATGAACCCGCTGGCGTCCAGCCACACTGCTTTTTTTTTTTACTACTTTTTCTCCCACTTTCTCCCATCCCAATTTCCTCTCGTGCCAAGCAGGAGAAAAAACAACCAGGTGCTCAAAAGGGAGAACTTGGTTAGCTCAGTTCAATATAGGTTAAGGTGCTCTTGGATCACCGGGAATGCAGAGTTCAGAGAAGAGAGTCGATCCAGGCACTCAAAAAGATGTAAAATCCAGAGGGAAGATGGTTAAAAGGCCTTTATTAAAGGTGGCTAAGTCATTTAAAATCTAATCAACATGTTTCGACCATAGCGGTCTTCATCAGGATTGGAGTAAAATGTACAAACACATCACCCCCTTAAATACCCACAGGTGAGTGTCAGGTGAAACAATAAAGCAATAAACACCAAATGATTGAACCGAGTGATGATTGGAAGGCACACGCAAGGGCGGAGCCATCAATCAGTGACAGTGTAGAAAAATAATAAAAAATATATATCAAACAGGCTATAAGCATAGATAAATAATCAGTAAGCAATATACAGAAAAATATAATAGCCTATGTAGCCTATGTAAGGTATAAAGAATACACACAATACAATGGCAATAAACATATAGGATAGAAATCAAAGATAACACATGAAGTCAATATCCTCATATTCCTCTCGTGCCAATTCTCCCTCCCCTGTCCTGGTCGTTGCTCGCATGTGCCCCCCACTGGCCGTTCGTAGGGAGGATAGAAGCCTTGCATCCCGTGTCCCCTCCGATACACGTGGAGGCAGCCAGTCACATCTTTTCACATGCCAGTGCGGACTCTCAGTGGCGAGGTGTAACGTGTGGGAGGCTCACACTGCCCCCGCCGCCATTTTCCTGTCTCTGCTGTGCAGGCGCCCTGACCGACCTGTAGGAGTCGCTGTTTACAACGACCAGATTACCACCCTTCGACTCCCCTCCCGCTAACTCTGCCGATTGAGGTCAGTATGACGGCCGGCCCAAGCCGGAGGCGGCGACGCTGACAGCCAGAGTGGAACCCGGTGTCTCTTGCGTTGGTGACGAGCGCAATGTCCGCTGCGCCGCCCAGCCGCCCCTCCCCCCTCTGGTCTTCGACAACTAATAAAGAAACTTGAACTTGGTGGGGAGAGGTCACCAGAAAGGTCACATGGAACTGTAAATGCTCACACGTTATTATTCTCGTGGTTAACTTAACTTAACCCTAACCTAACTTAACCCCCCCCCACAGGGAAGGTGTAATGTACAAGTTACCTGATTGAAGTACAGTTGAGAAGCTAATGGTGAATAGAACAGCAGTATATAGAACAGCAGTTAGTCTGCTTGAGAAAATACGGCTCTCTGGGTCACAGGAAGTGGGTGTGTGTGTGTACTGTGTGTGTGTGTGTGTGTGTGTGTGTGTGTGTGTGTGTGCGGTGTGTGTGTGTGTGTGTGTGTGTGTGTCTGTGTGTGTGTGCGGTGTGTGTGTGTGTGTGTGTGTGCTCACGTAGTGTGGTGATGAAAGGCCTTTCTTTCTAGGAAAATTACGTCATGAAGCGGAAATTTCGTTTTTTTTCTGACCAACTCACCGACAGTTGGTTTAACTCGTCTGCTTCTGAGGAGGCGACGACGACACCGCTGACGTACGCAGGAAGCACCAGGGGGGGGGGTTTCCACCAGAGAGATCTGTGCTGGAGCCTCTGGGTGCTCAGTTATCAACGGGGCTTTAGGCTGCGGTTACACTATAGGGCCATTTTCGTTTCGTTTCATTCTCTTTTCAGAACGCTGCGTGTTGGCAGGCGAGTGAGAGTTAAGTTAGACGACGTCGTTTTGTCTCGTCTACTATATACATGTAGTACTATGCCAAAGCAGTAGGCGGCGATGTGGTTCAAACATGAAGGCCATTTTCAACCAATCAGAAAGGTTGAATGAGCCACTCCACATCCTGCTCAAAATCTCAAAAGCCACCGTCTTTATACCTCGTATGAGCCATTTAGCCACATATTTTTCAGCAAGAAATAAAGTGCAATAAACAAAAACGGATACATTCACTGTGTGTTCTGCCTCATTTGTTGATGATTTGTTGATGAAACAAAACTAACATCAACACAATTGACCACCAAGAGCGGAGTTTAGTCTCACAAAAAGATCGTCGCCGATTTTGTTAGCTTACGTGCTAACGTGATTGGGATATGCCAGTATAACAGTATAGCATTGTGGCTAGCAGCGAAGTTTGTTAGCTTACGTGCTAACGTGATTGGGATATGCCATTATAACAGTATAGCATTGTGGCTAGCAGCTTGGTAACATTAATGCTAGCAGAATGAATGGATGTAAACTTTATTTAACAGATTGCAGAATGGGTACAATACAATTGTTAAGGGAATGCAGACTGTTGTAGCTTGGACTGGGCTCCTTATAACAATAACTTGACAACACATGGTAGCTGCAGCTACTTGGGACAGCTCTGCTGTAAACACTGGAAATAACCGTGCGGGTCTCTACTGCGCATGGGCATTGGGCAGAACGGCTCCGTATCCGGCTCGCGCAGATTACATGACATGTTGTCGGCGAGTGTCGGCGAGTTTCCAAAACGAAAACACCTTTTGAGCGCTAGGGGAACGCGTTTTCCTGCCAAAACTTGGACATGCAAACGTAATCATTCAGCAACAAAAACTAAAACAAAAACCCCAGTGTAACCATGGCTTTAACCTGCTGTCGTGTGGCAGTGAAAGGGTTAACCGTTTGGTAGTGTGGCAGTGAAAGGGTTAACCTTCTGTGTATTGTCACAGTGAAAGGGTTAACCGTTTGGTAGTGCGGCAGTGAAAGGGTTAACCTGCTGTCATGTGGCAGTGAAAGGGTTAATCTTCTGTGTAGTGTGGCAGTGAAAGGGTTAACCGTTTGGTAGTGCAGCAGTGAAAGGGTTAACACTGAACAGGTGGGTTCTGCTGGTCTGACAGGTGGGTTCTGCTGCTCTGACAGGTGGGTTCTGCTGCTCTGACAGGTGGGTTCTGCTGCTCTGAGTGACAGGTGGGTTCTGCAGTGGAACCTCAGTGAGGTCTTGAGCCCCTTTAACAATATGTCGATACAGACTTTACATTATTATATATAACTAATTCATGGCCAGTAACACATCATTCATATGGTGCTTAATTTGGGCCTCATTCAATATGTATTCTTAGATTATCATTAGTTATAAGAGCGTTCCCTGTAAGTGTTTGATGGTAGGCTGTAGGGGTGGACGGTATAAACGGTATACGGTATAAACGGTATGAATTTGCTCTACGGTATGGATTTTGACTATACCGTGTAACCGGTAGAGAAGCTCTAAAATAGCAATGACGTCATGTAACCACAGCGCGACTATTTCACTCGCATTTGCCCCTAAAAATAGATAGAATTAGTCATAGATAATAGATTGTGCGAACTGGAAAAAGTTATTTAGGAGGCTTCGCGCAGTGGGCGTGCCAGCCCCTATCGCACGCATGTAAACACGGGTCTAGTAGTCTAGTGGGACGGGACACGGGAGGACGGCGGCGTCTCCCTGAGCTAACGTTAGCTTAGCTACCGTTACAAAATGACCCAGTCAACTATTCACTTTTAGTTTAATACATGATGAGGCATTGTCTAACCGAACGGTATCTAGTCGGCCAGCTACCGATAGCTCCTGACATCAACAAACGCTCCACAAAGTCTAGTAGAGACGTGTGTGCTACCTGTTAGCTGTTAGCTCACGTTAACGCAAGTTAGTTCACCGTTCAAAACGAAATGTCCCATTGAACTAAATAATTCACTGAGGCGTTGTATTAACGTTATATATCCGGCTAGCAGTAGCTACAGATAGCTCCTGATATCAATGTCTTATAACACTGATTCGATGCGTAGTCGAGCTGAGGGCTTGCTGAGCACAGTTAAGTAACGTTATACCCATAGATATCTATGGTTATACCAATAGGGTCCAGCTGCAGCGCAGGAGAATCCTGGCCGTAGCTCTGCTCGAGGCTACTCGAGTATAGGTCCAGGTGCAGCTCCGGAGAATCCTGGCCGTAGCTGGAGGCTACTAGAGTACACACAGACAGTGGAGCTTGTTGCGTGGTGGCGATGTCTCGCAGATAATACAAGTACAAGTCTAATTATATAATGCGTTCCCTGTACTAAAGTGTTTGATGGTAGGCTAGGCTCTGATGTGTTCCCTGTACTAAAGTGTTTGATGGTAGGCTAGGCTCTGATGTGTTCCCTGTACTAAAGTGTTTGATGGTAGGCTCTGATGTGTTCCCTGTACTAAAGTGTTTGATGGTAGGCTCTGATGCGTTCCCTGTACTAAAGTGTTTGATGGTAGACTAGGCTCTGATGTGTTCCCTGTACTAAAGTGTTTGATGGTAGACTAGGCTCTGATGTGTTCCCTGTACTAAAGTGTTTGATGGTAGACTAGGCTCTGATGTGTTCCCTGTACTAAAGT
Source organism: Notolepis coatsorum (assembly GCF_963971535.1). Lineage (NCBI taxonomy): Eukaryota > Metazoa > Chordata > Actinopteri > Aulopiformes > Paralepididae > Notolepis > Notolepis coatsorum. The sequence continues at coordinate 115,237 of NW_028171350.1, forward strand.
GTTTGATGGTAGACTAGGCTCTGATGCGTTCCCTGTACTAAAGTGTTTGATGGTAGACTAGGCTCTGATGTGTTCCCTGTACTAAAGTGTTTGATGGTAGACTAGGCTCTGATGTGTTCCCTGTACTAAAGTGTTTGATGGTAGGCTCTGATGTGTTCCCTGTACTAAAGTGTTTGATGGTAGACTAGGCTCTGATGTGTTCCCTGTACTAAAGTGTTTGATGGTAGGCTGTGATGCGTTCCCTGTACTAAAGTGTTTGATGGTAGGCTAGGCTCTGATGTGTTCCCTGTACTAAAGTGTTTGATGGTAGGCTCTGATGTGTTCCCTGTACTAAAGTGTTTGATGGTAGGCTCTGATGTGTTCCCTGTACTAAAGTGTTTGATGGTAGGCTCTGATGTGTTCCCTGTACTAAAGTGTTTGATGGTAGGCTCTGATGTGTTCCCTGTACTAAAGTGTTTGATGGTAGACTAGGCTCTGATGTGTTCCCTGTACTAAAGTGTTTGATGGTAGACTAGGCTCTGATGTGTTCCCTGTACTAAAGTGTTTGATGGTAGACTCTGATGTGTTCCCTGTACTAAAGTGTTTGATGGTAGGCTCTGATGTGTTCCCTGTATTAAAGTGTTTGATGGTAGACTAGGCTCTGATGTGTTCCCTGTACTAAAGTGTTTGATGGTAGACTCTGATGTGTTCCCTGTACTAAAGTGTTTGATGGTAGACTAGGCTCTGATGTGTTCCCTGTACTAAAGTGTTTGATGGTAGACTAGGCTCTGATGTGTTCCCTGTACTAAAGTGTTTGATGGTAGGCTCTGATGCGTTCCCTGTACTAAAGTGTTTGATGGTAGACTAGGCTCTGATGTGTTCCCTGTACTAAAGTGTTTGATGGTAGACTAGGCTCTGATGTGTTCCCTGTACTAAAGTGTTTGATGGTAGGCTCTGATGCGTTCCCTGTACTAAAGTGTTTGATGGTAGACTAGGCTCTGATGCGTTCCCTGTACTAAAGTGTTTGATGGTAGACTCTGATGTGTTCCCTGTACTAAAGTGTTTGATGGTAGACTCTGATGTGTTCCCTGTACTAAAGTGTTTGATGGTAGACTAGGCTCTGATGTGTTCCCTGTACTAAAGTGTTTGATGGTAGGCTCTGATGTGTTCCCTGTACTAAAGTGTTTGATGGTAGGCTCTGATGTGTTCCCTGTACTAAAGTGTTTGATGGTAGACTGTACTCTGATGTGTTCCCTGTACTAAAGTGTTTGATGGTAGACTAGGCTCTGATGTGTTCCCTGTACTAAAGTGTTTGATGGTAGACTAGGCTCTGATGTGTTCCCTGTACTAAAGTGTTTGATGGTAGACTAGGCTCTGATGTGTTCCCTGTACTAAAGTGTTTGATGGTAGACTAGGCTCTGATGTGTTCCCTGTACTAAAGTGTTTGATGGTAGGCTCTGATGTGTTCCCTGTACTAAAGTGTTTGATGGTAGACTAGGCTCTGATGTGTTCCCTGTACTAAAGTGTTTGATGGTAGGCTCTGATGTGTTCCCTGTACTAAAGTGTTTGATGGTAGACTAGGCTCTGATGCGTTCCCTGTACTAAAGTGTTTGATGGTAGACTAGGCTCTGATGTGTTCCCTGTACTAAAGTGTTTGATGGTAGGCTCTGATGCGTTCCCTGTACTAAAGTGTTTGATGGTAGGCTCTGATGTGTTCCCTGTACTAAAGTGTTTGATGGTAGGCTCTGATGTGTTCCCTGTACTAAAGTGTTTGATGGTAGGCTCTGATGTGTTCCCTGTACTAAAGTGTTTGATGGTAGACTAGGCTCTGATGTGTTCCCTGTACTAAAGTGTTTGATGGTATGCTCTGATGTGTTCCCTGTACTAAAGTGTTTGATGGTAGGCTAGGCTCTGATGTGTTCCCTGTACTAAAGTGTTTGATGGTAGGCTAGGCTCTGATGTGTTCCCTGTACTAAAGTGTTTGATGGTAGACTAGGCTCTGATGCGTTCCCTGTACTAAAGTGTTTGATGGTAGACTCTGATGCGTTCCCTGTACTAAAGTGTTTGATGGTAGACTCTGATGTGTTCCCTGTACTAAAGTGTTTGATGGTAGACTAGGCTCTGATGTGTTCCCTGTACTAAAGTGTTTGATGGTAGGCTCTGATGTGTTCCCTGTACTAAAGTGTTTGATGGTAGGCTCTGATGTGTTCCCTGTACTAAAGTGTTTGATGGTAGGCTCTGCTCTGATGTGTTCCCTGTACTAAAGTGTTTGATGGTAGGCTATGCTCTGATGTGTTCCCTGTACTAAAGTGTTTGATGGTAGACTAGGCTCTGATGTGTTCCCTGTACTAAAGTGTTTGATGGTAGACTAGGCTCTGATGTGTTCCCTGTACTAAAGTGTTTGATGGTAGGCTCTGATGTGTTCCCTGTACTAAAGTGTTTGATGGTAGACTAGGCTCTGATGTGTTCCCTGTACTAAAGTGTTTGATGGTAGGCTCTGATGTGTTCCCTGTACTAAAGTGTTTGATGGTAGACTCTGATGTGTTCCCTGTACTAAAGTGTTTGATGGTAGACTAGGCTCTGATGTGTTCCCTGTACTAAAGTGTTTGATGGTAGACTAGGCTCTGATGTGTTCCCTGTACTAAAGTGTTTGATGGTAGGCTCTGATGTGTTCCCTGTACTAAAGTGTTTGATGGTAGGCTAGGCTCTGATGTGTTCCCTGTACTAAAGTGTTTGATGGTAGACTAGGCTCTGATGTGTTCCCTGTACTAAAGTGTTTGATGGTAGGCTCTGATGTGTTCCCTGTACTAAAGTGTTTGATGGTAGGCTCTGATGTGTTCCCTGTACTAAAGTGTTTGATGGTAGGCTCTGATGTGTTCCCTGTACTAAAGTGTTTGATGGTAGACTCTGATGTGTTCCCTGTACTAAAGTGTTTGATGGTAGACTAGGCTCTGATGTGTTCCCTGTACTAAAGTGTTTGATGGTAGACTAGGCTCTGATGTGTTCCCTGTACTAAAGTGTTTGATGGTAGGCTCTGATGCGTTCCCTGTACTAAAGTGTTTGATGGTAGACTAGGCTCTGATGTGTTCCCTGTACTAAAGTGTTTGATGGTAGGCTCTGATGTGTTCCCTGTACTAAAGTGTTTGATGGTAGGCTAGGCTCTGATGTGTTCCCTGTACTAAAGTGTTTGATGGTAGGCTCTGATGTGTTCCCTGTACTAAAGTGTTTGATGGTAGGCTCTGATGTGTTCCCTGTACTAAAGTGTTTGATGGTAGGCTCTGATGTGTTCCCTGTACTAAAGTGTTTGATGGTAGGCTAGGCTCTGATGAATATGACAAAGTGCTCTGTGTGTTTTCCCTCCAAGGCCCAGTCCCAGGAGGCGCCTGCCTGATGATGTCACAAAGGGGAGATTAACTGGGCCGCTGGTTGGGCTCTGAGTCAGACTCCGCTGGGCTCCGGTTGCCTCTTGCCCAGGAGGCCTGAGCCAACCACAGCGCATTCCACAGCACATTCCACATCTTATCTCGCTCTAACGGACAGTCAATCTCTTTGTCAACTCAGGTTCTGGCAATAAGCTCGGGGGGCAAACGCTTCCTTTTTAAATGGAGATCTTCGTGACTCACTCAGGACGAGGCTTAGAGGCTCCGACCAGAAGTAGAGGAGAGGGAGACGACACCAGCATTATGAGGACGAGTTTGTTGACAGACGTTAATAGATGTGAGGAAGGAGCTTCAGTAAACAAGGACGTAAAAACGTGAGGATACTGTAGACATTTATACTACAGTCTAGATGTAGAGACAACATTTATACTACAGTCTAGATGGAGAGACAACATTTATACTACAGTCTAGATGGAGAGACAACATTTATACTACAGTCTAGATGTAGAGACAACATTTATACTACAGTCTAGATGGAGAGACAACATTTATACTACAGTCTAGATGGAGAGACAACATTTATACTACAGTCTAGATGTAGAGACAACATTTATACTACAGTCTAGATGGAGAGACAACATTTATACTACAGTCTAGATGTAGAGACAACATTTATACTACAGTCTAGATGTAGAGACAACATTTATACTACAGTCTAGATGGAGAGACAACATTTATACTACAGTCTAGATGTAGAGACAACATTTATACTAGTCTAGATGTAGAGACAACATTTATACTACAGTCTAGATGTAGAGGACCATAGGCGCCCACTTAACGGAGCAGACGATGCACGGGCTCCAGGACTATTGAACTTGGGGGAGCAAGCTTGTCTCTTTGCTCCCTCACTTTTTGATCATATCATATGATATAAATATCCCCCCCAATATATAAATCTTATCGAACCATAACTACGTAATTTCAATCAAATTAATAATACGCAATGACACTTAATAGCAAGTTTTTAAGTTTCCAAAGATTGTGTGACCCCCCCACTTTAATGGTTTGATCCAGTGCTTACGGGCCACGGTTCGTCGGCATGACGTGTACGACATGTTGGGGGAGGCGGCTTTTTCGAAAGCGTTTGAAAAATTCAGGCTGGATATTGGATAACATTGTGACTCGTGAGGATTATTCTTCGGCGTTTACATCAAAATGGAGCAAATCATCACGTAAGTCGAACACTGTGACTGTATACTAAATGCGCAAACAGATTGAAACTGAATATTTCTCGTATGGTGAGCCTCGGCGCTGCTGCACCGAGTGAATCCAGAGATACAGGATGGTGCGCAGGCGCTGTGATCACCCAACGGCGGAAATAATGCCGCTTTGAGCAGTTTATAAAAAAATATTAAAAAATATTTATTAGCAACGCCGAGCTTTCAAACCATCCCGTATCTCTGTGCGAACCCCTCGTGCAACTGTGAGCACCTTTGTAATGTCTCTGTGATACTTGTATAACGAACGGTTCGGCCAGAACCAGTCCTTCATGGTAAATCTAGGTTGGTTTCCCATTGAGGAGCAAGTGACTGTGGATTCACTTGGTGCAGCACAGTCACGAAAGGGGACCCTGATGTAAACAAGACAAACGTCTTTCTCTGGTCTGCATCCCCTTAACAATTGTGTGTATTGAGCCGTACTGTATTGTACCCATTCTGCAATCTGTTAAATAAAGTTTTCATTCATTCAGCCGCCACGCTCACTGGGGCTATTGATAGCGTCAATTAGTTGTTGTTGTTGTTGTTGTTGTTGTTGTTGGTGCTGCGGATGTGAACGGGGCTGGAGGGGCTTTGGGAGGATGGGAAAGTTATTATTATTATTATTATAATAGTAATTGGCTATCATACGTGCCTAGCTAGCGTTAGCTAAAAGAGCCCTCGCAGTGAAGTTATTATTATTATAGCTATCATACTGCAATATAAACTGAGTTTTATAGTGAAAAGAGCAGCTTTATTTTGGTCAAGATTGAAGGCTCTATATTGCAGGAAATTGCACATACAGGTGTTCATTAAATGTAAAAAAATCTGCCGTGGAGGGGGTCGTGCCGGACACCCTCCAAACCACCCCTTGCAAAAAAAAATAAAATAAAAAAAAAATGTAAAAAAAAAAAAGAATAAAAAAAATACTTGCACCCCCACTTTCAACTATAACTAGGCGGCCATGTAGAGACAACATTTATACTACAGTCTAGATGTAGAGACAACATTTATACTACAGTCTAGATGTAGAGGACAACATTTATACTACAGTCTAGATGGAGAGACAACATTTATACTACAGTCTAGATGGAGAGACAACATTTATACTACAGTCTAGATGTAGAGACAACATTTATACTACAGTCTAGATGTAGAGACAACATTTATACTACAGTCTAGATGGAGAGACAACATTTATACTACAGTCTAGATGTAGAGGACAACATTTATACTACAGTCTAGATGGAGAGACAACATTTATACTACAGTCTAGATGTAGAGACAACATTTATACTACAGTCTAGATGTAGAGACAACATTTATACTACAGTCTAGATGGAGAGACAACATTTATACTACAGTCTAGATGGAGAGACAACATTTATACTACAGTCTAGATGTAGAGACAACATTTATACTACAGTCTAGATGTAGAGACAACATTTATACTACAGTCTAGATGTAGAGACAACATTTATACTACAGTCTAGATGGAGAGACAACATTTATACTACAGTCTAGATGTAGAGACAACATTTATACTACAGTCTAGATGTAGAGACAACATTTATACTACAGTCTAGATGGAGAGACAACATTTATACTACAGTCTAGATCAGTGGTTCTCAAACTACGGGTCGCGACCACAATTGGGGTCGCGGGTAGGTGACAGTGGGGTCACGCATTGGCAAAACAATTAATTATTATTATTTTTTTATGTTCTGGCAACACATTCAGGCTAAATATGCCTCGTTTAATAAATGTGTATTGATAACATACGGCTGTAATAAAACGTTCTAATAAATATGCACGATCAAGTTCAACAACGTGCGCTTTTATTTTGATATTCCTTAATTCCACGTTTGAAATTACGCGATACATTAAGTGTGGGGTCCCCGAAAAAAATTCCTAAATAAAATGGGGTCGCGCTGTGAAAAAGTCTGAGAACCCCTGGTCTAGATGAGGCAGGTCTACGTGGTATTATTATTATTATTGTTATAAGGAGTTTATATTTATTGGCAAAGAATTTGCACTACAACCCATACCTCAGAACACCTTACTGTAAATTGTACCTAAATTGTACCTCATCCCATTTCTGCTTTGCACTATATAGTATATTGTATATTAGTATATTGTATAGTATATTGTATGGTAAGTCAGTTACTTCTACTCTGCATTGAACATTGTACATATGTACATACTGAACACTTGTGTCTACGTACGTGACTTCTTTTTTACTTGCTATACTTATTTTATTTTATACTTATCTTTTGTCTAGCACAGTCTCTGGAGCGTAACAGAAAGAAGCATTTTGTATAAAAGTATTCTGTACTTCTGTATGACAACTAATCAAGAAACTTGAAACTTGAAACTTGTTCTACTTGGTCTTCTCTCCTAAACGTCCATCACGGGGTTATTGCTGAGTGACTGGGTTAGTGCTGAGTGTGGACCTCAAACCCCGCCCTCTTGTCTTGATCAGACATTGATTTGACGCCATAAAGGTTCCTCTGGGTTCCCGGGTTCTTAAACATGTTCGTTCTGTATCACATGCTCTTCTCGTGAGAAACCTAGCAGAAGTACTTTTAGGCTAAAGACCCAGTTTGAGGAAACCCTCTAAACGTATGTCTGTCCCCTTTTCTGATCCATACAGTATTTCCTGACTCTACCTCCAATAACCTCCGGCTGCTGCTATTGGTCCAGTTGTTTGTCACGTCAGAGTCCCGCCCCGTCAGGCGCTGCCCCCACCGGGCCAAATTCGGACAGATGATCGGGAAACTGAACATTGTGAGGGCGCTATCGAGGTCTCTCCATAATTTGGTAAATGCACTCACGGCACGTCACCTGAATGAAGGCTGCCTCCTCTTCAGTACAGTTTTATACCACGCAGCACATTCTGCTCCAGGGAAGGGTTAGGGTTAGGGTTCTTCTTCTTCTTCTTCTTCTTCTTCTTCTTCTTCTTCTTCTTCTTCTTCTTCTTCTTCTTCTTCTTCTTCTTCTTCTTCTTCTTCTTCTTCTTCTTCTTCTTCTTCTTCTTCTTCTTCTTCTTCTTCTTCTTCTTCTTCTTCTTCTTCTTCTTCTTCTTCTTCTTCTTCTTCTTCTTCTTCTTCTTCTTCTTCTTCTTATTATCATTATTATTATAGGTGCTGGGGTCATCCTTAAAGGTGCTATAGATCAGGGGTTCCCAAACTTTTCAGGCCGCGACCCCCAAATAACGGTGTCAGAGAGCTGCGACCCCCACTATTATAGGAGGTTAAAAAGATTTTTTATAATTTTTTTTAAATAAATGGAAATGTACTGTATGGTTGAAACATGCAAACGTTCAAACGCACACACACTAATAAGCATTGGAGGCTTTTAACCAGGTCCGGACTGGGGAAATTATTCAGGCCAGGAAATATAGTGCAGAATATAGCCCCAGTCAGGACACTTTTTAAGCAGGGGGTCTGGGGGTCCCCCACCAGGACATTTCTTGTTACAAAGACTTCATTTCCTGCATTCTGGTGCAGGATCTTTTTTTATTTGTACCCTTTAAATGCCAGTGTTTGTGATGGCATCACAAATGCTTGTTAAAAAACAGGCTGATTTGATATGATTAGCAACAACACTGATTTTGATGGATTTTCAGTTTTTTGTAATGTCAGATTGAAAATAATACAATCTTTTATTCAACTTCAGCCCTGATCATAACACCACATATTCATTTTATAATTCTAACCCTTTAAATCCCAGTGTGTGTGATGGCATATATTTGCAATATATCAAATAAAGTATAGATTTTTCTGGGGGGGATTATTACAGGCTAGCATGTGTCAATGATTAGCAACAACAGTTTTTTGTAAGGGTCCCGCCTCCACCAATCACATGCGGCTCCCTTTGTGTGTGTGTGTGAGAGCAAGAGAGAGAGAGAGAGAGAGAGAGAGAGAGAGAGAGAGATAGTTCTCCAACTTGTGAGTTGCAGTGATCTCCTGGTTGTTCCCCACCTAGGTTATCTAACTATTGCGCTGCTGCAACTAGAAACACTGGCCTGGCCTGCTTCTAAGTTCAGTGGCCTGACTGCATAAAAAGAAAAAAAAATATTTCTTTTAATTTTTTTTATATATTTTTTGGAAATCATCTCGCGACCCCCACTGTGGGAACCCCTGCTATAGATAACATCCAGCCACTAGATGTTGCACTAGAGCGCCAGCATGTCATTTATCCAATCAGCTGCATTCCATAATATAATATATATATATATTTATTAACTTAATTTATTTTGCATTGAAAGCTTGGGGCCAGACACTCAGCGTTGTCTCTGTGATCAGGGCCGGACTGGGGAATAATTCATACCGGGAGATATAGCGCGAAATATAGCCCCAATCAGGCCACTTTTTAAGCGGGGGGTCTGGGGGTCCCCCACCAGGATTTTTTTTGTTACAAAAACTTAATTTCCTGCATTCTGGTGAATTTTAGTGCATGTGAATCACAAACTAATGAGCCAACAATTGCTTAGTACAATGTACTGTTATGGACCTCAAATAAAACTGTTGTGGCACTAGCAATGCTACTCTCTCCACCTTCAAAAAGAAAAAAGCAAGAGCACAACATATTTTTCTATTTACTATTATAATACAGTTAACCACTCTCTCCTGTAAGGGCCTTTCTTTTTCTTTGTTTTATCCCTCTCTCCTCCACCCTTTCTCTTTCTTCCACTGTCCATCTTGACATCAACGTTAATTGACTTTCGCTCTACTGTATCTCTCCCGAGTCCCTCACTACCTGGCTCACTGCCTGGCTGTTATTCTGCATCTGAGTGCTGTCTGCCATTCCATTCGCCGCCTCCGCTGTCAATCAGTTGTATCGCCTGGTCCCGCCTCCACCAATCACAAGCGGCAGCACGGCTCCATTGTGTGTGTGTGTGTGTGTCCGCGTGAGGGAGAGAGACAGATAGTTCTCCAACTCTGTCGCAGACAGTGAAATCCTGGTTGTTCCCCACCCACCTAGGTTATCTAACTATCGCGCCACGCCGCCGCCACAACTAGAAACAATGGCCTGGCAAAAAAAAATAAAAATAAAATTTATAATATATATATATATATATATATATTTTTTTTTTTTTATATATAATTTTTTTTTTAATCTGTGCAGGCCAGGCCACCGGGAAAACTCCCGGTGCTCCCGATGGCCAGTCCGGGCCTGTCTGTGATGCTCTGTCCTCTGTTCCTCTTTGCATGTGTGTGTATTCCTGTCAGGTTAAACTATTGTGCAACTTTATACACTGCACTTAAAATAAATAACAGTGTGTTTGCTATTTCATTGACATGTTTTGAAGTTGCAGGGAATTACAGCAAATGGCTTCTTTATTTTGCCCCCCCCCCCCCCCCCCCCCCCCCCCCCCTAGTGCCAAAACCCTTGTTTAGAGGGGCAAGCTGTAAAGCTTTAGAATGGAATATATCTGCACTGATCAATGACTCACTGCTGATACACTGATCAATGACTCACTGCTGATACACTGATCGATGACTCACTGCTGATACACTGATCGATGACTCACTGCTGATATACACTGATCGATGACTCACTGCTGATACACTGATCGATGACTCACTGCTGATACACTGATCAATGACTCACTGCTGATACACTGATCGATGACTCACTGCTGATACACTGATCAATGACTCACTGCTGATACACTGATCAATGACTCACTGCTGATACACTGATCAATGACTCACTGCTGATACACTGATCAATGACTCACTGCTGATACACTGATCGATGACTCACTGCTGATACACTGATCAATGACTCACTGCTGATACACTGATCGATGACTCACTGCTGATACACTGATCGATGACTCACTGCTGATACACTGATCGATGACTCACTGCTGATACACTGATCGATGACTCACTGCTGATACACTGATCGATGACTCACTGCTGATACACTGATCAATGACTCACTGCTGATACACTGATCGATGACTCACTGCTGATACACTGATCGATGACTCACTGCTGATACACTGATCAATGACTCACTGCTGATACACTGATCAATGACTCACTGCTGATACACTGATCAATGACTCCCACAGTGGACCCTAAACCCCATGAGGCTCTCTTGATTAATGCCGTATCCTCGACATTCTGTAACATTCTACGATGTGTTGGTGTGTTTCCTGCAGACGGACAGTGAACTGGAACACGTCGGGGTCGTGAATTACAGACTAGACCACCTTCCGGCCATGGAGCACACATACGCTAATTTCAGCTCACTGAAGGTGCGTTTCTTTTTTATTTTATTATTATTATCTTTTCCCCCCCTTCTTTTTCCATTTTTCTCCCCTCCCAATGTTAGTCGTTATGCCAATTCCCAATCCCCTTCCTGGTCGTTGCGCACTCTGCCCCCTACCGTCGGTCCGGGAGGGCGGAGACTATCACATGCTTCCTCCGACACATGTGTAGCCAGCCCACCGCTTCTTTTCACCTGGCAGCGCGGACTCTCACCGGGGGAGTGTAACGTGTGGAAGGATCACACTACCTCCCTCTTAGATCCTTCCCTCGCTGTGCAGGCGCCCTGACCGAACTGTAGGAGTCGCTGTTTACAACAGCTTCCCTCCCGCTGACTCTGCCAATCGAGCCAGTATGACGGCCGGCCAAGCCGGAAGCAACGCTGAGAGCTGGATTCGATACCAGTGTCTCTTGCGTTGGTGACGAGCGCCTTGTCCGCTGTGCCACCCAGCCGCTGAAGGTGTGTTTCTACTGTTTCTACTGCCTAGAACAAAGCTCACTGAAGGGGTGTTTCTCCTGTTTCTACTGCCTAGAACAAAGCTCACTGAAGGGGTGTTTCTCCTGTTTCTACTGCCTAGAACAAAGCTCACTGAAGGGGTGTTTCTCCTGTTTCTACTGCCTAGAATAAAGCTCACTGAAGGGGTGTTTCTACTGTTTCTACTGCCTAGAACAAAGCTCACTGAAGGGGTGTTTCTACTGTTTCTACTGCCTAGAATAAAGCTCACTGAAGGGGTGTTTCTACTGTTTCTACTGCCTAGAACAAAGCTCACTGAAGGGGTGTTTCTCCTGTTTCTACTGCCTAGAACAAAGCTCACTGAAGGGGTGTTTCTCCTGTTTCTACTGCCTAGAACAAAGCTCACTGAAGGGGTGTTTCTACTGTTTCTACTGCCTAGAACAAAGCTCACTGAAGGGGTGTTTCTACTGTTTCTACTGCCTAGAACAAAGCTCACTGAAGGGGTGTTTCTACTGTTTCTACTGCCTAGAACAAAGCTCACTGAAGGGGTGTTTCTCCTGTTTTCTACTGCCTAGAACAAAGCTCACTGAAGGGGTGTTTCTCCTGTTTCTACTGCCTAGAACAAAGCTCACTGAAGGGGTGTTTCTCCTGTTTCTACTGCCTAGAACAAAGCTCACTGAAGGGGTGTTTCTACTGTTTCTACTGCCTAGAACAAAGCTCACTGAAGGGGTGTTTCTACTGTTTCTACTGCCTAGAACAAAGCTCACTGAAGGGGTGTTTCTCCTGTTTCTACTGCCTAGAACAAAGCTCACTGAAGGGGTGTTTCTACTGTTTCTACTGCCTAGAACAAAGCTCACTGAAGGGGTGTTTCTACTGTTTCTACTGCCTAGAACAAAGCTCACTGAAGGGGTGTTTCTACTGTTTCTACTGCCTAGAACAAAGCTCACTGAAGGGGTGTTTCTCCTGTTTCTACTGCCTAGAACAAAGCTCACTGAAGGGGTGTTTCTACTGTTTCTACTGCCTAGAACAAAGCTCACTGAAGGGGTGTTTCTCCTGTTTCTACTGCCTAGAACAAAGCTCACTGAAGGGGTGTTTCTACTGTTTCTACTGCCTAGAACAAAGCTCACTGAAGGGGTGTTTCTACTGTATCTACTGCCTAGAACAAAGCTCACTGAAGGGGTGTTTCTACTGTTTCTAGAACAAAGCTCACTGAAGGGGTGTTTCTACTGTTTCTAGAACAAAGCTCACTGAAGGGGTGTTTCTCCTGTTTCGAGAGTGTCATCGAGTGACTGAACTAGCTGACGTAAAATGGTGGAACGAATGGAATTGACATTATGTGAAAAATAACCACTGTTTGTCACTTGTCACTTAAATTTGCACAACTACACAGGCACAAAGAAACTCCTAGATTTTGAGACAATGGCCACCCATTGTGGCCACAGTCGCCGTCGGTTGTGTGATATATAGTAAAGGGTTAACCTTCTGTCGTGTGGCAGTGAAAGGGTTAACCGGCTGTTGTGTGGCAGTGAAAGGGTTAACCTTCCGTGTATAGTCGCAGTGAAAGGGTTAACCGTTTGGTAGTGCGGCAGTGAAAGGGTTAACGTAGCAGCACTTTTATTTTAAAGGCAAAACTTCTCCACAGGAATTCTTATTTAAGCTAAATTAAGCTAGCTTTGACACAGCCAATGATCTTTGGTACAGTGTGATCAAACGTCAGACGTTAGCTATGTGACTCAACTGGAGGACGGATCCCAAAATATTACAGCATATTTGCACATACTGCTGCGTTCTGACTGAGTTGAAGAGGCTTGGTGGCGGCGGTCGGTAGAGCAGCGAGCAGTGCGTTGCAGTAGTCGAGACGAGACAATAAAGCCTATTTGAATTGAATTGAATTGAATTGAATTGAATTGAATTGAATTGAATTGAATTGAATTGAATTGAATTGAATTGAATTGAATGGAATGGAATTGAAAGTGATTGAAGCAAATAAAAGCTCAGGCTGTTAATTGTTTTGTAAAGGTTTTTACGGTGGCAGCCAATCACCATCCTTGCCCAGTTTTGGGGCATATATTGCATCTCTATACAGCCACCTGTCTTTATTTAAACA
>NW_028171350.1:128896-166990 GCF_963971535.1 Notolepis coatsorum
GGGAAACTGTTCTGAAACAGGTAAAGAGCGGGAAACTGTTCTGAAACAGGTAAAAGAGCGGGAAACTGTTTTTAAACAGGTAAAAGAGCAGGAAACTGTTCTGAAACAGGTAAAGAGCGGGAAACTGTTCTGAAACAGGTAAAGAGAGGGAAACTGTTCTGAAACAGGTAAAGAGCGGGAAACTGTTCTGAAACAGGTAAAGAGCGGGAAACTGTTCTGAAACAGGTAAAAGAGCGGGAAACTGTTCTGAAACAGGTAAAGAGCGGGAAACTGTTCTGAAACAGGTAAAGAGCGGGAAACTGTTCTGAAACAGGTAAAGAGCGGGAAACTGTTCTGAAACAGGTAAAAGAGCGGGAAGCTGTTCTGAAACAGATAAAACAGCGGGAAACAGTTTTTAAACAGGTAAAGAGCGCGAAACTGTTTTGAAACAGGTAAAAGCGGGAAACTGTTCTGAAACAGGTAAAGAGAGGGAAACTGTTCTGAAACAGGTAAAAGAGAGGGAAACTGTTCTGAAACAGGTAAAAGAGAGGAAAACTGTTCTGAAACAGGTAAAAGAGAGGGAAACTGTTCTGAAACAGGTAAAAGAGAGGGAAACTGTTCTGAAACAGGTAAAAGAGAGGGAAACTGTTCTGAAACAGGTAAAGAGAGGGAAACTGTTCTGAAACAGGTAAAGAGAGGGAAACTGTTCTGAAACAGGTAAAGAGAGGGAAACTGTTTTGAAACAGGTAAAAGCGGGAAACTGTTCTGAAACAGGTAAAAGAGCAGGAAACTGTTTTTAAACAGGTAAAGAGAGGGAAACTGTTTTGAAACAGGTAAAAGCGGGAAACTGTTCTGAAACAGGTAAAAGAGCAGGAAACTGTTCTGAAACAGATAAAGAGAGGGAAACTGTTCTGAAACAGGTAAAAGAGTGGGAGCGGGAAACTGTTCTGAAACAGGTAAAAGAGCGGAAAACTGTTTTTAAACAGGTAAAAGAGCAGGAAACTGTTCTGAAACAGGTAAAATAGCAGGAAACTGTTTTTAAACAGGTAAAGAGAGGGAAACTGTTCTGAAACAGGTAAAAGAGTGGGAGCGGGAAACTGTTCTGAAACAGGTAAAAGAGCGGAAAACTGTTTTTAAACAGGTAAAAGAGCAGGAAACTGTTCTGAAACAGGTAAAAGAGCGGGAAACTGTTCTGAAACAGGTAAAGAGCGGGAAACTGTTTTGAAACAGGTAAAAGCGGGAAACTGTTCTGAAACAGGTAAAGAGAGGGAAACTGTTTTGAAACAGGTAAAAGAGCAGGAAACTGTTTTTAAACAGGTAAAAGCGGGAAACTGTTCTGAAACAGGTAAAAGAGCAGGAAACTGTTTTTAAACAGGTAAAGAGAGGGAAACTGTTCTGAAACAGGTAAAAGAGTGGGAGCGGGAAACTGTTCTGAAACAGGTAAAAGAGCGGGAAACTGTTCTGAAACAGGTAAAAGAGCAGGAAACTGTTCTGAAACAGGTAAAAGAGCGGGAAACTGTTCTGAAACAGATAAAGAGAGGGAAACTGTTCTGAAACAGGTAAAAGAGTGGGAGCGGGAAACTGTTCTGAAACAGGTAAAAGAGCGGAAAACTGTTTTTAAACAGGTAAAAGAGCAGGAAACTGTTCTGAAACAGGTAAAAGAGCGGGAAACTGTTTTGAAACAGGTAAAAGCGGGAAACTGTTCTGAAACAGGTAAAGAGAGGGAAACTGTTTTGAAACAGGTAAAAGAGCAGGAAACTGTTTTTAAACAGGTAAAGAGAGGGAAACTGTTCTGAAACAGGTAAAAGAGCAGGAAACTGTTTTTAAACAGGTAAAGAGAGGGAAACTGTTCTGAAACAGGTAAAGAGAGGGAAACTGTTCTGAAACAGGTAAAAGAGCAGGAAACTGTTTTTAAACAGGTAAAGAGAGGGAAACTGTTCTGAAACAGGTAAAAGAGCAGGAAACTGTTTTTAAACAGGTAAAGAGCAGGAAACTGTTCTGAAACAGGTAAAGAGCGGGAAACTGTTCTGAAACAGGTAAAAGAGCGGGAAACTGTTCTGAAACAGGTAAAAGAGCAGGAAACTGTTCTGAAACAGATAAAGAGAGGGAAACTGTTCTGAAACAGGTAAAGAGCGGGAAACTGTTCTGAAACAGGTAAAAGAGCGGGAAACTGTTCTGAAACAGATAAAGAGAGGGAAACTGTTCTGAAACAGGTAAAGAGAGGGAAACTGTTTTACCTAAAGCTGTAAAGGAATGTGAATCACTACCCACTTTCAAAAACACTCTCAAAAAACACCTACGTGAGACTGCAATTCGAAACTGGCCCCTACAAATGTCCTAACCTAGTTGTACAGTAAATGACCAAGTAAGGCTTTGTCAGTATTCCAATGTACAGTGTAAAATGTGTGTGTGTCCCCTACCCAACCCCCCCCCCCCCACCTCCAATGTACAGCCCTCACCCAACCCACCCAACCCCACCCCACCCATCCAACCTCCTCCAATGTACAGTTTCTACGCCAAATGTATATACACTCCTTTTCTGGACACTTTTGTATCACAAACAGTACTGTATTCGCAAATCTGATATGTCATAAATGTATAGATGTAGCAGTACTGTCTATCATGTATGTCATGTATGTCATATATGTTATGATGAATTGAAAATGGGGGACCCTGATGTAAACAAGACGAAAGTCTTTCTCTGGTCTGCATCCCCTTAACAATTGTATGTATTGAGCTGTACTGTACTGTACCCATTCTGCAATCTGTTAATAAACTTTTCAATCAATCAATCAATCAAACAGGTAAAAGCGGGAAACTGTTCTGAAACAGGTAAAAGAGCAGGAAACTGTTTTTAAACAGGTAAAGAGAGGGAAACTGTTCTGAAACAGGTAAAAGAGTGGGAGCGGGAAACTGTTCTGAAACAGGTAAAAGAGAGGGAAACTGTTTTTAAACAGGTAAAAGAGCAGGAAACTGTTCTGAAACAGGTAAAAGAGCAGGAAACTGTTTTTAAACAGGTAAAGAGAGGGAAACTGTTCTGAAACAGGTAAAAGAGCAGGAAACTGTTTTTAAACAGGTAAAAGAGAGGGAAACTGTTCTGAAACAGGTAAAGAGCGGGAAACTGTTTTGAAACAGGTAAAGAGCGGGAAACTGTTCTGAAACAGGTAAAAGCGGGAAACTGTTCTGAAACAGGTAAAGAGAGGGAAACTGTTTTTAAACAGGTAAAGAGAGGGAAACTGTTCTGAAACAGGTAAAGAGAGGGAAACTGTTCTGAAACAGGTAAAAGAGCGGGAAACTGTTCTGAAACAGGTAAAAGAGCAGGAAACTGTTCTGAAACAGGTAAAAGAGCGGGAAACTGTTCTGAAACAGATAAAGAGCGGGAAACTGTTCTACAGGTAAAAGAGCAGGAAACTGTTCTGAAACAGGTAAAAGAGCGGGAAACTGTTTTGAAACAGGTAAAGACCGGGAAACTGTTCTACAGGTAAAAGAGCGGGAATTAACAATCAATACCGGCTGCAGGTGGAAGGTTTTGATTTTCTTCTAACTTCAATCTACGTCTTTGTATTTTCAGATCAAAGCAGAGAGCTCCCAGCTCCCCTCCCCCTCGCCCTCCTTCCCAGCGGTCTCCAGAGACTTCGACGTGCTCATGTACTCCATCGAGATATCTCAGCGGCTGGAATCCTTCTGTAACCTGTCAACCATGGTGTTAAAGCTGTTGAAGTCTCGGTGCACATGATGACGTTGCCCCCATGGACTGTTGGGTCTCTGGTGTAGCTAGTAGTGGTATAGCTAGCGGGGTGTAACGATGCGACCTCACAACGATTCATTTCTATTACGATTATTCAGGCAACAATTCAATGCATCATGAAATCTTTGACCACGATTCTATTCGATTCGATACATTTTCGATGAATTTTCGATCAGTTAATTCCCCCCAAAAAAAATACACAAATGTGGCTGGGGGAACTGATTCACTCAGCATGAATGGACTATAGGTCAATAAAAAAAATACACACACAAAAAAAACATTAAAAAAAAAAAGATTATAATAGATTCTTAACATTTTCAAATCGATGCAGTTGAATCGTCACATTAGAATCGATGCATTTCGATTAATCGATGCATCGTTACACCCGTGAAGAAAATTTCGCAGAGTAAATTTGACTCAAACTGAGTACATTTGACTCAAACTGAGTAAAATTGTACTCAATTTGAGTCAAGTGTACTCAGTTGAGTCAAATGTACTGTGTACTAGCTAGTAGTGGTATAGCTAGCGGTGCCTTACTCTACATGCATATTCCCCTTTTCCCTTTCTTTTATTATTATTATTATTATTATTATTATTATTATTATATATTTTTTTATTATATAAAAAAAAATACATATATTATATAAGTGCCTTTGTAACCGAGGTACCGCAGTTAGTAAGCGGTACTGCAAGTTAAACTCACTCCCCAGAGGCATCCAAACTGAGGGCTTTAGGAGGGATATCCCTTCTTGGCGCAGCGGTTTGTGATGTCGACCCCGGTGCGGGAGAGAGAGACCGGGGGTTCAACTCCCACTCAGGGCGAACCCTTAACTTAAGGGGTCGAATAGGAAATACACAACGCAGTAAGATCACACCGGCTACACCTTTACCTCATCTCTTCTGAAACGACCCGGGTCAAATATAATTTAGACCCACCCTCGCCGGGTTTCCCACCCGCTGACTCGGCCAATCGTGTCGGTGTGGACGGTGGGCCAAGCCGGAGGCACCGCTGACAGCTGGATTCGATCCCACTGTCTCTGTGGTGGTAGGCAGACGCTTAGTCCGCTGCGCTACCCGGCCGCCCTTACAAGTCCAGCTATAACCCTTCCTCTCAGCCCGTGAGCCTCCTCTTCCTCTTCCTCTTCCTCTTCCTCTTCCTCTTCCTCTTCCTCTCAGCCCGTGAGCCTCCTCTTCCTCTTCCTCTTCCTCTTCCTCTTCCTCTTCCTCTCAGCCCGTGAGCCTCCTCTTCCTCTTCCTCTTCCTCTTCCTCTTCCTCTTCCTCTTCCTCTCAGCCCGTGAGCCTCCTCTTCCTCTTCCTCTTCCTCTCAGCCCGTGAGCCTCCTCTTCCTCTTCCTCTTCCTCTTCCTCTCAGCCCGTGAGCCTCCTCTTCCTCTTCCTCTTCCTCTTCCTCTTCCTCTCAGCCCGTGAGCCTCCTCTTCCTCTTCCTCTTCCTCTTCCTCTCAGCCCGTGAGCCTCCTCTTCCTCTTCCTCTTCCTCTTCCTCTTCCTCTTCCTCTTCCTCTTCCTCTCAGCCCGTGAGCCTCCTCTTCCTCTTCCTCTTCCTCTTCCTCTTCCTCTCAGCCCGTGAGCCTCCTCTTCCTCTTCCTCTTCCTCTTCCTCTTCCTCTTCCTCTCAGCCCGTGAGCCTCCTCTTCCTCTTCCTCTTCCTCTTCCTCTTCCTCTCAGCCTGTGAGCCTCCTCTTCCTCTTCCTCTTCCTCTTCCTCTCAGCCTGTGAGCCTCCTCTTCCTCTTCCTCTTCCTCTTCCTCTTCCTCTTCCTCTCAGCCCGTGAGCCTCCTCTTCCTCTTCCTCTTCCTCTTCCTCTTCCTCTTCCTCTTCCTCTTCCTCTTCCTCTTCCTCTCAGCCTGTGAGCCTCCTCTTCCTCTTCCTCTTCCTCTTCCTCTTCCTCTTCCTCTTCCTCTTCCTCTCAGCCCGTGAGCCTCCTCTTCCTCTTCCTCTTCCTCTCAGCCTGTGAGCCTCCTCTTCCTCTTCCTCTTCCTCTTCCTCTCAGCCCGTGAGCCTCCTCTTCCTCTTCCTCTTCCTCTTCCTCTTCCTCTCAGCCCGTGAGCCTCCTCTTCCTCTTCCTCTTCCTCTTCCTCTTCCTCTTCCTCTTCCTCTTCCTCTTCCTCTTCCTCTTCCTCTCAGCCTGTGAGCCTCCTCTTCCTCTTCCTCTTCCTCTCAGCCTGTGAGCCTCCTCTTCCTCTTCCTCTTCCTCTCAGCCTGTGAGCCTCCTCTTCCTCTTCCTCTTCCTCTTCCTCTCAGCCTGTGAGCCTCCTCTTCCTCTTCCTCTTCCTCTTCCTCTTCCTCTCAGCCTGTGAGCCTCCTCTTCCTCTTCCTCTTCCTCTTCCTCTTCCTCTCAGCCTGTGAGCCTCCTCTTCCTCTTCCTCTTCCTCTTCCTCTTCCTCTTCCTCTTCCTCTCAGCCTGTGAGCCTCCTCTTCCTCTTCCTCTTCCTCTTCCTCTTCCTCTTCCTCTTCCTCTCAGCCCGTGAGCCTCCTCTTCCTCTTCCTCTTCCTCTTCCTCTCAGCCTGTGAGCCTCCTCTTCCTCTTCCTCTTCCTCTTCCTCTCAGCCCGTGAGCCTCCTCTTCCTCTTCCTCTTCCTCTCAGTCTGTGAGCCTCCTCTTCCTCTTCCTCTTCCTCTTCCTCTCAGCCTGTGAGCCTCCTCTTCCTCTTCCTCTTCCTCTTCCTCTTCCTCTTCCTCTTCCTCTCAGCCTGTGAGCCTCCTCTTCCTCTTCCTCTTCCTCTTCCTCTTCCTCTTCCTCTCTGAGAGATTTACAAGTCCAGCTTTAACCCTTTCACTGCCACACGACAGCCGGTTAACCCTTTCACTGTGACAATACACAGAAGGTTAGCCCTTCTTTACTATCACACAACAATCCGCGGAGCTAATGATGCTAATGATGGAGCATCGCCGTCGGCTGTGTGTTAAGTAAAGGGTTAACCTTCTGTCGTGTGGCAGTGAAAGGGTTAATGCTGCATCTCAAGGGGCTATCCTTTCAATAAATTCGGACCAAATTCTAACGGGACTTATTCACGTATGACCAGTATTTTACACGCAAGAGTTCTTCTTGTTATTTATCCTTTTTATTTTTATTTTTTGCAACTTTCAGAGTAAGTCCAGCAAACCAGGTGGCTACCCACTGCCTGCACTGCTCCTGTTGGCCAGATAGTGGCGCTATAACAAGAGTAGAAACACAAGGAAAAGCCTGCGCGACACTGTTTCAATGATTTACTCAGACAACGTTGTGATCAGCGTTGCGTTGTTATTATGGGCTGAGCCGCCACGCAGGATAATGACGGCGCGCGCACGCGCGGCCCCGCGCGCATGCGCATATGTTCCCTCGCGCACAATAATACACTTTGTTTGTATAGCCTTTCATACAGAAACTGCAGCTCAAAGTGCTTCACAACAGAATTAAGACAGGCATAAAATGAGCACATAAAGTGCAGACATATAAAATCAGTTTTTCACATTAGGATCTAACATCCCAACAGGCAACCTTGTTTATGGTTTGATTCAGTTTTAATATAAATAATAAAAATAAAGAGAAGATTAATTAATTATCTACTCAGTCCCGAAGTTTGTGATGTAGATATGGAATGTCCCGGGTTGCTGCTGTTTGCAGAGTGTGTTGTTGTCCGGGGGTGAGTGGTGGTGGGTGGGGGGTTGAATCAAAACAGTTGTCAATTCGGAATTGACGGCTGTTTTGATTTGGCCCTTCGTTCGCCGTCGTTCACCTTTGGACGGCGGTGCACTCTGTGGGCAGCGGCAACTTGGGACGTTCCATATTTACATCACAAAGAGTCCCAGACTGGTTGAAGACACCAGCCTATAGCGGCTATTGTTATGATAATGCGAGGTAGCGCCGCAGGTAAACACAACGATCCGAGCCGAGCGCAGCGCGTTCTCGCGAGCGCGTGCACGCGCTTCTGCTCAAATCTTTAATACTCAGTGAGGTACCACTGAGTGGTACCCCGTGCCATGAACAACGCATGCCTGGTTGTGATCAATATAATCATTCAAGTGCACTTATATATTGAGACAGAGCTATGTCAAGAGGTCATATTTTGATTTGATTCTGATTTTATAATGTATTTTATATATATTTATAGTATTTATATATTTATTCTTGATTCTTGATTCATAACTTTTGAACAGTTTGTGAAGAAGTCGGGACCTCTCATTGGACTCGGAGCTCAGTGGTCGCGCCCAGTTTTGTGAAATACCACTGACTGGACACACTTTTTCTGGGGAAAGAATATTCAACATTCAAAACATTGATTGATTGATTGATTGATTGATTGATTGATTGATTGAAAATGTTATTAACAGATTGCAGAATGGGTACAGTACAGTACAGCTCAATACACACAATTGTTAAGGGGATGCAGACCAGAGAAAGACTTTCGTCTTGTTTACATCAGGGTCCCCCATTTTCAATTCATCATATGACACACACGACATACAGATAGACTGTACTGCTACATCTATACATTCATGACATACCAGATTTACACATACAGTACCAGTTTTGTGAAATACCACTGGACTTCAAAACATCCACTGTGGGATGCAGGGTATTGTAGTTCTCATGCTCAAACTCCAGTGATTATGCTCTTTTAAATCAATGGTGTGAATATTATGGTGTGTATATTATGGCCTTTGTATCATGGATATGTTAAAGGTTAGTCCATAAAATGATATTCTCATATCCAACAGGAAGAAAACACATAATGTACCAATAAACACATAATGAACCAATAAACACATAACGTAACAATAAACACATACTGTACCAATAAGTTAGCATTGAATGCTAATCTGGTAGTATGCTGTTAAAGTGGTAACACGTAAAATCCTCATGTGTGTTTATGTTGGCAACATCTGGTGGCGATAACGGGTCATTATTACTGTTGCATTAATTTACACTGTGGCACGTCTTCTATTCATTCCATATCAACCACTTTTGCTGCGGGCGACATATCACTCCCTGCTAAAGTAAAATCATTCATGAACTGGGCGGAGGTAGAATCACACGTTGTCTTCAGTTGGCTAGAGGATGGCAAACAGACATTTATTTATATGATATATATGATATGATATGATATATGATGCTGCTTGTCTCAGTGCTTCATACAGCCGCTGCTGCCGCTGCAGTTAATTCTGTGTTTCTAATTGCAATTCAATGTTTTATTGCTTTTATAATGTGTATTATTCTTATTTATTATTAATGTTATTCTTATTTATTAATGTTATTCTTATTTATTAATGTTATTATTATTAATGTGATGTAATATTATTATTATTATTATTATTATTATTGTTATTTTTGTACTTTATTTGTTTATTTATTTCTTCTGACAACTAGATGATAGTCATGATCTTTTAGTGAGAGCCGATGTTAAATAGAACTATTTATGTTAAATGAAAAACATCATTAAAAGACCCCTGGAAACAGTGAAGAGACCCACAGTGACTTTCATGAAAGCAACATGATGACAGAGCAGTGGCGTAATCAAATCAGTTGTGCAATAGTCACTTTTGGTGAGTTGTTTCTATACAATTCAGTTATATGACATTTAGGTATGACACAGGACTACACAAGCATTTTTAGTATAGAAATGTGTCAACAGACTAAAGCAGGGAACCACAATATTTGGCATACGAATTATGCAGAATGTAATATCATAACTGTCTATTACTTTTCTTGCAATTGAGCCAATTTTCATTAGGTACGGTTTTGAGGTGTGTGTTCAACAGAATGTAGTATCAAAAACACATTCACAAAAAGTATGTGTTACTGAATGCTGAACTGCACTGTTATAATCACTAAGCCAGACCTTACCTGTGTCCCTGTATCACTTGTCTCTGCTGAACGTTGATTAAAAAACGTCCCTATGTCCATTTTCCTTTTTTTTGGGGCATATTTCAGTTAGTCACAGTAAAAGTCACCTAGTAAAAGTGAGATAATTGACAATATCAAAACATGCTAGGGCTGTACCGAATAGTTCGAAGCTTCGTTCATAATCTTGACATTCGAATTCTAAATCAACATAAAAAATTGTAATAAAAAAATATATATATATATATATTTTTTTTTTTACATTTTTATTTGCCAAGGTATGGCGAGTGCCATACCTTGCCATACCAAAATGACACCCCTGTGACAGAGTCTAGTGGTTTCCTAGTTTAAGACCAGACACAGAGTGGTTTCCTAGTTTAAGACCAGACACAGAGTGGTTTCCTAGTTTAAGACCAGACACAGAGTGGTTTCCTAGTTTAAGACCAGACACAGAGTGGTTTCCTAGTTTAAGACCAGACACAGAGTGGTTTCCTAGTTTAAGACCAGACACAGAGTGGTTTCCTAGTTTAAGACCAGACACAGAGTGGTTTCCTAGTTTAAGACCAGACACCAGGGACGTGCACAGGACTTTAGAGGGGCAGGTGCTCAAAGGCTGAAAAGGGCACTGGGCCTGTGCTATTTTTGGGGGCCCTTTTTGGGCAGGGAGGGGCCTTTTTATGCTTTTTGGGGGGTTTTGGTGATCAAATATTGAATATTGAACTATAATAATCAGTGCAGGAGCTCACTTGTCCTTGAAAGACACTTTTATCACTGACTTAAAAGGCCCATACATCTCCATAAATGTTCAGGGCGGAGGGAATAAGTGCTTACCCTACAGACCCCAAGTCTGTTAGGACAGCAGACTCGGTTGGCACTGCTCAAAACATACCTTTTTAACCCTTTAATCGCCAAGGACGACTTAACGCGTCATTCTCCGCCATGCGTAATCTGCCAATGACGTCTTTGAGATCAATATTTCAAAAATCTGTCATGGCAATCATATTTCACCCACGGAGACTTGAGATCTCCTGTAGATCTCCTCTCAACTCTCCAACGGTTCAAGACCGCCATCAGGTGGCCGATCGGCGAATCGCCAAAACCGGAAGTGACGGGCCGGAAGTGGTGCTCGCCCATATTTCGTCCGGGCACTCGCTATCGTTAGCGGGACTCCATCTTGATACACTGGACATCGATCGGTTGCAAATAACTCGATAAACAACATGATTTGGATGCATATAGTATTATACAACCTGGAAATGGATTGCATATATCAACATCCCATAATAGTGATCTTTCTGCTCCACGCTGATCACCCAATGGTCAGAGGAGGCCGCGGTGAGTTTCAGCGTGTTTGATTATTATTAACCATATAATCTGCTCTGATATATATATCACCCATACTACATGAATCATTTAACGTCGACCACGGACTTATAAACCCCCCCCCCCCCCCCTCCGGTCACCAGCAGATGATAGGACCTTGTACAATTGAAACTTTTTATCTGACATCAATCGGTATCAAACTACATTTGATGATCTAATATGTATTTGTGGCTATAACTCATGTTCTATGGAATGCTGCAGAAAACGATAAAAACATATTTATACTTTAGACCATATTTCAGTATGAATGTGTGAATGAAAAAGTAGAACGTTGCTACATCCTAAACGATAGATACTTGATGTTGAATGGGCCATAGTAATGTCAATTTAGCAATACAATTAAAAAAGTTATAGCCCTGCAAAGAAGGGGAACATCTCCATAGACAAATAGAGCTGGCAGAGGACGGTATAAGATCAGAATAATCCCTGGCAGATAAAGGGTTAATAGCTTTTAAATTAATTATTATCTTTATTTCATTGTCTTATTTTTCTTTAATTCTATACATTTTACTTAAATATTTTATTATAATTTGTATCATTGTTTTATGTAGTTATTTTTAATCTTTTTGTTCTTTTTTAATGTCAACATATTATTTAAATTATTCAAATGGGACTCAAACATGTTGTGATGTCACAGTATGATGTCATAATCAAATATTCTAGAACATTTGTGATGTCACAGTATGAGGTCATAATAGAACATTCTAGAACATTTGTGATGTCACAGTATGATGTCATAATCAAACATTCTAGAACATTTGTGATGTCACAGTATGATGTCATAATAGCACATTCTAGAACATTTGTGATGTCACAGTATGATGTCATAATAGCACATTCTAGAACATTTGTCTACAGTATGTGGAAAGATGGATTTTGAGAGGTGCGCAGAGTGGCGGCGTCTGCGTCCGCCGGAACGGTGCAACGAGGACATGTGCAGGGGTAGTGGTCGGTGGTGGGAGGCGAACAAAGTAGATATGGAGGATCGGAAACAGGGAAGACCTCGCGATTGGTGGCCCCGGCCTGTGAGCGGCTGTCCAGGGTATTGGGAGGATGGTGATGGAAGTAAATGGTGTGATGGAAGTAAATGGTGTGAGGAGGGCGAGGAAGATAGCGAAAGGGAACAGGCAGATATGGAGCTAACGACCGATAACGGAGAGGGAAGTGAGAAGGAGGCCTCGGAGATGGTGGAAGACAAAGGGAAGGAGTCGGATGGTGTAAAGAAGAAGAAGAAGGAAGAGGAAGAACGGGAGAGGGAGGAGGAGGGGTGGGATACGGTGAGGAAGAAGAGGAAGAAGCGGACGGAGAGGAACGACAGCGATGGGGATAGTGAGAGTAGGGGGGAGGAGAGGGGGGGAGAAGGGGGGAAGAGGAAGAAAGGGGGGGACGATAGCTCAAGTGGTCCGGGAGACGAGGGTGCAGGAAAAGATGTGGCAAAAGCGCAAGTGATCCATATAGTGGTCAGGCTTGAGGGGGAGAGGGATGAGAGGAAAGTAGGTAGGCTCGAGTGGCCCAAACTCATTGCCGAGCAATTAGGAGAGGTAAAGTACGTGAACGTTTTGTGGGATGGGAATCTGGCCGTAGGGTGTGGTAGTGAGGGGCAGGTGGAGGTGGCTAGGCAGATGCAGAGCATTGGGGGGGTGGGTATAAGTAAGGTGGCGAGAGTAGGGGAGAAGAGGGGGGGGGGATGTAAGGGGGTGATAGTTGGGGTACCGGTCGAGGTTACAGTAGAGCAGCTGGTGGAAGAGCTAAAGGAGGACAGGCGTAATGGCATAGTTAAGAGTGCAGCAAGGATGAAGAGGGGAGCGGAGAGGGCAGTGACGGGGACGGTAGTGATTACGTTTGAGGGTGGGGTTGTTCCTAGCGAGGTATTAGTAGGGCGTAGGATGTATAGGGTTAGGGAATTTGTTCATAATCCTCTTAGGTGCTATAGGTGCCAGGGGTTTGGCCATATAGCTACCACGTGTATGAAGGGGATGAGGTGCGCTAGGTGTGGCGGGGAACATGAATATGGGAAATGTGGAGAGGGAGTGAAGCCGAGGTGCTGTAGTTGTGGTGGGGAGCACAGTGTAGCGTTTCGGGGGTGCGAGGTGATGATGAAGCAGGTCGCGGATCGGAGAGAGAGAAGGGAGGGTAAGTTGACGTATGCTGGGGCGGTTAGCAGGGCAGGACAGGGGAGCCAAGAAAGGGTGCAGGGGGTTGAAGGAGGGCATTTGGCAGTGAGGGTAGAGCAGGTGGAAAGAGACAGGGGAAGGGAGGAGAAATTAGGTATTGTGGCCTTCGTGGCAGGGGTAGTTACTGGTATGGCAGAGGTTACGGGTAGAACAGAGATGGTGAAGATGATTGTTAGGATAGCGGTTCAACATCTGGGATTGGAAGGTCTGGACTGGAGGGAGGTGTGTGAAGAGTTGGCTGAGGGGGCTGCGAGGGACAGGGCTGCGAGGGACAAAGCAGCCCAGGATAAGATAGCAGGGGGCAAGGAGGGTCCCGCGGAGGGGGGCTCAGACAGGAAGTAGCAGCAGTAGAGGCACTCCAATGGACAATGTAGTTGATGACGGGGTCCAGTAGAAGAAGAAAAAGAAGGTGAAGAAGGAGAAGAAGGAGAAGAAGAAGAGCCCATAAAAAGAATTGCGGAGGGCAGTAATACGCCTCGATGCGTCTACTCTGCCGGAAATTCAAATAAGAAGAAGAAGAAGAGAGGAAGAGAGGTGGTGATGAGATGGAGGGTTCCCCCTCTTGGGGGGGCCCTCCAAGAGAGGAGACGATGTTTGTATTGTGATTGTATGACAAGAGGAGCAGAGAAGAAGGAGACAGAGATGATAGAAATGTGTTTTGAAGATGAGAAGAAGAAGAGGAGTGTAAACTTTCTCAAGTGTGGGCGAAGCAAGAATTGTGGAGGGCAGTAATACGCCTCGATGCGTCTACACTGCCGGAAATTCAAATAAGAAGAAGAAGGTTACTGGTAGAACAGAGATGGTGAAGATGATTGTTAGGATAGCGGTTCAACATCTGGGATTGGAAGGTCTGGACTGGAAGGAGGTGTGTAAAGAATTGGCTGAGGGGGCTGCGAGGGACAAGGCTGCGAGGGACAAAGCAGCCCAGGATAAGATAGCAGGGGGCAAGGAGGGTCCCGCGGAGGGGGGCTCAGGCAGGAAGTAGCAGCAGTAGCTGCACTCCAATGGACAATGTAGTTGATGACGGGGTCCAGTAGAAGAAGAAAAAGAAGGTGAAGAAGGAGAAGAAGGAGAAGAAGAAGAGCCCATAAAAAGAATTGCGGAGGGCAGTAATACGCCTCGATGCGTCTACTCTGCCGGAAATTCAAATAAGAAGAAGAAGAAGAAGATCAGATCTCAGAAGTCAAGTGAAGATATCACTTGTTGTTTCCGGCTACTTGTCTGTAAGCTTGAATATATTCTGTAGATACAATTTAAAATCCCCACATGGAAAAGGAAACAATGTCCTGTACAATCCTTAATGAGCTGCCTCTGGAGGGAAGGCTCTGTGATGTGGTTATTAAAGTCAACAGCACTGAGTTGAATGCCCACAAGGCCCTCCTGTGTGACTGCAGTGACTATTTCAGGTAAGTTTAGCTTGGTTCAGGTTAGCTGATGCTATTGCTGATCTGATTATGCTCCTTGCCACTGCACAAATGGCCTTCTGTATTTATATTTGAATTGTATGTTTTTTGTTTAATGCCCTGTTTTATGTTGAAACTTGTTGTGTGTTGTGTTGGTCAGGACTCCCTGGAAGAAGAGATCTTGTATCTCAATGAGACATTCCTGGATAAATAAAGGATAAATAAATAAAATAAAAAAATATGATGTCATAATCAAACATTCTAGAACATTTGTGATGTCATAGTATGATGTCATAATCAAACAAGCTAGAACATTTGTGATGTCACAGTATGATGTCATAATAGCACATTCTAGAACATTTGTGATGTCACAGTATGATGTCATAATAGAACATTCTAGAACATTTGTGTAAAGTATATATATTCAACACTACGTTTGCTGTGGAACGGTGGGCAAGATTGAAGGAAGAACGGCAAATGGAGCTACGAATAGTAGATAATCGCGCTGGCCTTGGTTTAGCTGTGGAAAGGATGGATGGTGAGAGGGCCGCCGAGTGGCGGCGTCTGCGGTGTGAGAAGGGCGAGGAAGATAGCGATAGGGGTAAGACTGGCAAAGGGAAGGAGTCGGGTGGTGACGGAATGGAGTACAGTGGGGAGGAGAGGGAGAAAGAAGAGATGGAGAAGGAGGTGTGGGAAACGGTGGGGAAGAAGAGGAAGAAGCAGACGGAGAGGGACGACAGTGATGGGGATAGCCAGGGCAAGGGTGAGGGGTCGGGTGAGAGTAGGGGGGAGGAGAGTGGGGGAGAAGGGGGGAAGAGGAAGAAAGTGGGGGACAATAGCTCAAGTGGGCCGGGAGACGAGGGTGCTGGAAAAGATGTGGCAAAAGCGGAAGTGATCCATATAGTGGTCAGGCTTGAGGGGGAAAGGGGTGAGAGGAAAGTAGGTAGGCTCGAGTGGCCCAAACTCATTGCCGAGCGATTAGGAGAGGTAAAGTATGTGAACGTTTTGGGGGATGGGAATCTGGCCGTAGGGTGTGGTAGTGAGGGGCAGGTGGAGGTGGCTAGGAAGATGCGGAGCATTGGGGGGGTGGGTATAAGTAAGGTGGCGAGAGTAGGGGAGAAGAGGGGGGGGGATGTAAGGGGGTGATAGCTGGGGTACCGGTCGAGGTTACAGTAGAGCAGCTGGTGGAAGAGCTAATGGAGAACGGGCGTAATGGCATAGTTAAGAGTGCAGAAAGGATGAAGAGGGGAGCAGAGAGGGCAGTGACGGGGACGGTAGTGATTACGTTTGAGGGTGGGGTTGTTCCTAGGGAGGTGTTTGTAGGGCGTAGGATGTATAGGGTTAGGGAATTTGTTCATAATCCTCTTAGGTGCTATAGGTGCCAGGAGTTTGGCCATATAGCTACCACGTGTAGGAAGGGGCTGAGGTGCGCTAGGTGTGGCGGGGAACATGAATATGGGAATTGTGGAGAGGGAGTGAAGCCGAAGTGCTGTAGTTGTGGTGGGGAGCATAGTGTAGCGTTTAGGGGGTGCGAGGTGATGATGAAGGAGGTCGCGGATCGGAGAGAGAGAAGGGAGGGTAAGTTGACGTATGCTGGGGCGGTTAGCAGGGCAGGACAGGGTAGCCAAGAAAGGGTGCAGGGGGTTGAAGGAGGGCATTTGGCAGTGAGGGTAGAGCAGGTGGAAAGAGAGAGGGGAAGGGAGGAGAAATTAGGTATTGTGGCCTTCGTGACAGGGGTAGTTACTGGTATGGCAGAGGCTAAGGGTAGAACAGAGATGGTGAAGATGATTGTTAGGATAGCGGTTCAACATCTGGGATTGGAAGGTCTGGACTGGAAGGAGGTGTATAGTGAATTGGCTGAGGGGGCTGCGAGGGACAAGGCTGCGAGGGACAAAGCAGCCCAGGATAAGATAGCAGGGGGCAAGGAGGGTCCCGCGGAGGGGGGCTCAGGCAGGAAGTAGCAGCAGTAGCTGCACTCCAATGGACAATGTAGTTGATGACGGGGTCCAGTAGAAGAAGAAAAAGAAGGTGAAGAAAGAGAAGAAGGAGAAGAAGAAGAGCCCATAAAAAGAATTGCGGAGGGCAGTAATACGCCACGATGCGTCTACTCTGCCGGAAATTCAAATAAGAAGAAGAAGAAGAAGATCTCAGATCTCAGAAGACAAGTGAAGATCTCACTTGTTGTTTCCGGCTACTTGGCTGTAAGCTTGAATATATTCTGTAGATACAATTTAAAATCCCCACATGGAAAAGGAAACAATGTCCTGTACAATCCTTAATGAGCTGCCTCTGAAGGGAAGGCTCTATGATGTGGTTATTAAAGTCAACAGCACTGAGTTGAATGCCCACAAGGCCCTCCTGTGTGACTGCAGTGACTATTTCAGGTAAGTTTAGCTTGGTTCAGGTTAGCTTGGTTCACGTTAGCTGGGTTAGTAAACAGATACCATACTGTACTTTTACTGTAAACAGATACTATACTGTACTTCTACTGTAAACAGATACTATACTGTAATTATACTGTAAACAGATAATATACTGTATGTCTACTGTAAACAGATACTATACTGTACTTCTACTGTAAACAGATACTATACTGTACTTCTACTGTAAACAGATACTATACGGTACTTCTACTGTAAACAGATACTATACTGTACTTCTAGTGTAAAACGATACTATACTGCACTTCTACTGTAAACAGATACTATACTGTACTTCTACTGTAAACAGATACTATACTGTACTTCTACTGTAAAAAGATACTATACTTCTACTATGCTAAGATGCTATACTTCTACAGTGAACATATATTACTAAACAGGACAGAATGTTGCTTACTGTTTACTCATCAGATATCTCTATACTATGCGTCCCACAGAGCCCTCTTCACTCGCTGGAGCGACTCAGAGAAAGCAGTCTACACTATCCCTGGGGTGTCCCCGGGTATGATGCAGCTCATCATAGAGTACTCCTACACACACTTTGTGCCGGTGACAGCAGAGAATGTGGTAGAGCTTCTGGTGGCTGCAGACCAGTTTCGCGTCACTGGCATAGTAGGAGCGTGCTCTGACTTCCTAGAAGGCCAGCTGTCTCTGGAAAACTGTGTCGGCATCTGGAGGTTCGTGGACATCTACTGCTGCCCTGACCTGAGGCGCAAGGCCCATCTCTGCATCGTGTGCCACTTTGAGGAGATGTTGCACGTCTCACAGGAGTTTGTGGAGCTGTCCCCGCAGCAACTGGTGGACATCATCGAGAGGGATGATCTGAACGTGAAGAGCGAGGAGACTGTGTTTGAGGCCGTCCTCCGTTGGATTGACCACTCCCGTGAGGAGCGTAAGACACACATCCCTTTGCTGCTGCCCAAGGTAACTAATTGTATTACTGTGCATTACATTAACACATTCCCTGCCACCGGTTATATCCATCAATATAGCCAGTCTGCCACCACTCTAAGCCTATGGAGATGTTCACCTTCTTTGCAGGGCTATAACTTTTTAAATTGTATTGCTAAATTGACATTACTATGGCCCATTCAACATCGATTATCTATCGTTCAGGATGTAGGAACGTTATACTTTTTCATTCATAGATTCATACAAAAATACCTTCTAGAATATAAGTATGTTTTTATCGTTTTCTGCAGTAATTCCTAGAACGTGAGCTATAGGCCTAAACGCATATATAGATTATCGATTGCGTCTATTCCCTAGACATGCTATATTAAAAAATTCAACTGTACATGATCGTATACGTTATGCCTCATCATGCGCGGATGAAAGGGGGGGGGGGTCGTTTATACTTCCGTGATCGTCAGTAAATGCTTTATGTAGTATGGGTGATATATTGATCTGATCGGTTTGCAGTGAAATAAATAAACAATTGGGCTGAAAATAGCGTCAGCGTCCTCTTACCGTGCGTCAATGAGACAGATGGTTTTTCATGTTACTACATTAAATACCGAACTTTTTGCTAGAGGATTTTTTGATATGCCACCCGAAAAGGAATTTATGACCTTTTATGAACCCCTAGTCATAAAAAATGTATGTTTTGCATAAATTTTTTGTATAAAATGTTCTAAGAATCTGGATGAGTGATATATCAAAAAATCCTCTAGCAGAAAGTTGTGGTATATGGATAGGAGGAAACGTGGCCAGTTTGGTGTGTGGATGTACTAGAGAAATTGAGATTTTTTGTTTTATGTGTAATACAAACTCATAAAATCTCGTTTTGAGAAAAATGCCTTTAAAGTTTTGTATTGTCTGTAAATCAGGCTATGTATGACATATCAACAAACCATTTGGCACAAAGAAGCAGGATATAGATCTGAATAAAGGTGGAAAGGTTTGTGTGTGTAGATGCTAGGGAAATGGTACATGTCTACCCTTTGGGAAAACGCCTTCAAAGTTCTGTATTGTAAAATGCCATACATTTTTATTTGAAACCGCTATTTATAAACACAACACCCAATCAAACCATTAGTAATAGACAACCTAAACACCTGATAACTGAATATCATAATAACATAATAATAATGATGTAGTAGTAGTAACAGTTTAGTAACAAACAACACAACCGATTACTGTACCCCCTAATAGACAAAAGAAATATTTGAATAGATATCACTATGAAACTTTCCCAGTTTGTTATGTACATATAAACTAAGAAGAAATATATTGCAAGTTTTCTGAATTTTATGTTTACATATGCAAATGAGGCACTTCCCCATTCAATATGTGCACATTTATGGATGCAATCATGCAAAATGAAGCAAAATAATCAACTAAATGTGTTTTTTTTAAGTTTTCTTGTCACTAGTTTGAAAGAAGACATGTAAAGGGGCAACATTATACAAAAATCTATAAATTGCCCCAAAATCAGGAAAAGGGTATTTTTGGTGGGTGGTCTCCCCTTAAAACAACACTAGGTTCCCTAGTACAGTGGTTCTCAAACATTTGGGTCCAAACTGTTCCCTAGCAACAGAAACCGTCTACAACCGATGTCTAAGTTGTACCCGCTGTCTGCTTGTCTCTTCCCAGGTTCGCATGGGCTTGATGAGGCCTGACTACTTGCTGAACAACGTCCAGAACAACCCTGTGGTGAGGGACAGCCACGACTGCAGGACCCTCATCCTCAGCGTCCTGAACGCCCCTGGCTCCGACAGGCTACCAAACCCCCTGACCCGCCCACGCCGGCCCCAGGAGGTCCTATTGGCCATCGGAGGGGAGAGTCAGTCTAATAATTACGGCAGCATGACCATGGAGGCTTACGATATCCGAGCCGGTGGATGGATGGACGTGAGCGTTGAGGGGGTGAGTCCCCAGTGCTGGCACGGCACCGCTTATCTCCACGGTCTGGTCTACTGCGTTGGCGGCGTGGACGTCATAGAAGAGCACCTCAGCAGTGTGAGCAGGTTCAACCCCGTCACTCGCAGCTGGCTGCAGGTGGCTCCCATGCACTCACGCCGCAGTGGGCTCAGCGTGGTGGTGTTGGACGGCTGTATCTACGCCATGGGAGGGGGGGACAGCCACGTGCGGCTGAACACCGCCGAGCGCTACGAGCCTGAAACCAACCAGTGGACAGTGATCTCACCCATGCTGGAGCACAGGTGGGCCGCCGGGGCAGCAGCCCTCCAGGGCAAGGTGGGTGGAACTGAGGGACACAGGGTGCTAGATGAACACAAGGAACGTTAGATCAGAAATCATAAGTGTCTTTATTGCCAAGTAAGCTTGCACATACAAAAGATGTGTCTGGGTCCTTTGGTGCATCAACATTAACAGACAATTAAAGTAGAATGAAATCAAATGGAATATATAAACTAAATTATAATATTCTTTCTTATTACAGGTTTACATCTGTGGTGGAGTGTGTCTGCTCACAGCTGAGTGCTACAGCCCAGACACCGACCAGTGGACTCTGATCGCCCCCATGAGCAGCAGGCGTCACGGACTGGGAGTCGCTGCATACGGAGATCATGTCTATGCGGTAGGTGCACACAGAGACAAATGCTTTATACTCAATATTTTTATAGATATGTATCATTTGACTTTCAATGCTTCTGTGATGCCCTCATTTCCCTAAGTGGATTAATACAGTGTCTGCCTGCCTTAACCACACACTAAAACATTCCTCTCATGTGTCCTGTCCTCAGGTGGGAGGGCGGGTGAATGGACACGACCTGCGTAGCGCGGAGGCCTACAGCCCCTTGACTGACTCCTGGAGCGCCCTGCCCGACATGCTCACCCCCCGCAGCTTCTTTGGCATCGCGGTGCTGGACGACCTGCTCTTCGTGGTCGGAGGCTACAATGACGTCAACCCCATCTCCAACGTGGAGCGCTACGACCAGAGCAGCGACAAGTGGACTGTAGCCGAGGACATGAAGATCCCGCGCTGGGGCCTAAGCTGCTGCATAATGCATGGCCTGCCATTCAACATGAGCAAGTACGCTGCTCCCCGTGGAGGAGGAGGAGGAGGAGGAGGAGGAGGAGGAGGAGGAGGAGGAGGAGAAGGAGGAGGAGGAGAGGAGGAGCAGGAGACGGAGGAGGAGGAGCAGGAGTAGGACGAGGAGGATTAGGAGCAGAAGCAGGAGGAGGAGGAGCAGGAGCAGGAGGAGGAGGAGCAGGAGCAGGAGGAGGAGGAGGAGGTTTAGGAGCAGGAGGAGGAGGTTTAGGAGCAGGAGGAGGAGGAGGAAGAGGAGGAAGAGGAGGAGGAGGAAGAGGAGGATGAGGAGGAGGAGGCAGCATGGGATCCATCTAAGAACCTTAAACATTTATTAGACCAAAAGAAATCCTAAGAAATTAATTAATTACTATCAGCCAAAGGTGGTGCATTTCTTTCTAGTAATTCAGACAATATCGTTTGTGTAATGTAATGTAATATCTGTTTTTAGTTTGTGTAATGTAATGTAATATCTGTTTTTAGTTTGTGTAATGTAATGTAATATCTATTTTTAGTTTGTGTAATGTAATGCAATATCTGTTTTTAGTTTGTGTAATGTAATGTAATATCTGTGCGGGGGGGGGGGGGTCGCCAGATGATTAAAAATAAATAAAAAATAATCCAAAAAAATAAATAAAGATTTATTTTTAATTTTTATGCAGTCAGGCCACTGAACTTAGAAGCAGGCCAGGACAGTGTTTCTAGTTGCAGCAGCGCAATAGTTAGATAATCTAGGTGGGGAACAACCAGGAGATCAATGCAACTCACACAAGTTGGAGAACTATCTCTCTCTCTCTCTCTCTCTCTCTCTCTCTCTCTCTCTCTCTCTCTCTCTCTCTCTCTCTCTCTCTCTCTCTCTCTCTCTCTCTCTCTCTCTCTCTCTTTTGCTCTCACACACACACAAAGGGAGCCGCATGTGATTGGTGGAGGCGGGAACCTTACAAAAAACTGTTGTTGCTAATCATTGACACATGCTAGCCTGTAATAATCCCCCCCAGAAAAATCTACTTTGCATTTGATATATTGCAAATATATACCATCACACACACTGGCATTTAAAGGGTTAGAATTATAAAATGAATATGTGGTGTTATGATCAGGGCTGAAGTTGAATAAAAGATTGTATTATTTTCAATCTGACATTACAAAAAAACTGAAAATCCATCAAAATCAGTGTTGTTGCTAATCATACATATGCTAGCACGCCCCTCATAAAAAAAACAACCCTGAACCCCACCGTCATAGCCAACTATCGCCCTGTCTCTCTTCTCTCCTTCCTTTCTAAAACACTTGAACGTGCTGTATCCAACCAACTTACTGCTTATCTCTTACAGAATGACCTCCTAGACCCCAATCAGTCTGGCTTCCGGACTGGCCACTCCACAGAAACGGCCCTCATTGCGGTCACAGAGGCACTTCACTTAGCAAAAGCGAAAGGCCTCTCCTCTGTCCTGATTCTCCTAGATCTATCTGCAGCCTTCGACACAGTCAACCATCAGATCCTCCTCGCGGCCCTCGCAGGAATGGGAGTGGCTGGATCTGCGCTGACATGGCTGACATCATACCTCAATGACCGCTCCTACCAAGTGTCATGGAGAGGGACTCTGTCGGCCACCCGCCCCCTCCGGACGGGTGTCCCCCAGGGCTCGGTCCTAGGACCCCTTCTCTTCTCCCTCTACACTAAATCACTGGGTAACATTATCACATCTCATGGCTTCTCATATCATTGTTATGCCGATGATACTCAACTCTTCCTCTCCTTCCCTCCCTCAGATATCCACGTCTCTGAGCGGATCTCGGCCTGTCTGTCCGACATCTCCGCCTGGATGACGACCAACCACCTCAAACTGAACCTAAGCAAAACAGAATTGCTCCACCTGCCGGCCAAATCCTCCCCCCTGACCGACCTCTCCATCACAGTCGAGAATGCAGCTGTGACCGCGTCGCCGACCGCCAAGAACCTTGGTGTTGTCCTCGACGACCAGTTGAACTTCTCTGCTCACATCGCAGCGACAACCAGAACCTGCAGATTCCTCCTGAGCAACGTCAGAAGGATACGCCCCTTCCTGACAAAAGAAGCCACCCAACTCCTCGTCCAATCAACAGTCATCTCCCGCCTCGACTACTGCAACGCACTGCTAGCTGGCCTCCCGGCCACTGCCACCAAGCCTCTTCAACTCATTCAAAATGCAGCGGCCCGCCTGATCTCAAACCTACCGAAGTCAGCCCATGTCACCCCACTTCTTAGGGACCTGCACTGGCTCCCCATTGCTGCACGTATCCGCTTCAAGGCCCTCGACCTAGCATACCGTGCGGCAAAGGGAACCGCTCCCGCCTACCTCCGGTCAATGGTCTCTAACTACACACCCTCAAGACCCCTACGCTCTGCGTCTTCTGGCCGCCTCAGATCTACTCCTATCCAAGCTCCCGGAGGGTCATCAAAGAGAAGCCGCCTATTCTCAGTCCTTGCCCCACAATGGTGGAATGAACTACCCATCCCAGTTAGGACAGCCGAATCCCGTCCAATCTTTCGCCGTCGACTAAAGACTCACTTCTTCAACCATTATCTGAAATGATAAAAAAAAAAAAAAAATCTAACCCTGACTAACCTTAATGTCATGCACTTGTCCTAATAAACTAACCTACACTGTAACACGCAACACTTTGATGAACATTGTTACTCAGCTGATAGAGTTATACCCTTCTTGCTGTCTTGTCGCACAGAACTTGTAAGTCGCTTTGGATAAAAGCGTCAGCTAAATGACTAAATGTAAATGTAAATGTAAATGCTAGCCTGTTTTTTAACAATCATTTGTGATGCCATCACAAACACTGGAATTTAAATGGTACAAATTAAAAAAAATCCTGCACCAGAATGCAGGAAATTAAGTCTTTGTAACAAGACATTTCCTGGTGGGGGACCCCCAGACCCCCTGCTTAAAAAGTGGCCTGACTGGGGCTATATTTTGCACTATATTTCCTGGCCTGAATAATTTCCCCAGTCCGGCCCTGGTTAAAAGCCTCCAATGCTTATTAGTGTGTGTGCGTTTGAACGTGTGCATGTTTCAACCATACATTTCCATTTATAAAAAAAATAAATAGTGGGGGTCGCGGCTCACCATTATTTGGGGGTCGCGGCCTGAAAAGTTTGGGAACCCCTGGTGTAATGCACATAATATAGGAACTTTTATCCATATGGTTGAGCCTGTTAGGAATTGCACCCCCAACCCAAGCAGATTGCAGATCACTCTCTCTATATGGAGGTAAAAAAGAAAATATGGTAAAAATAATTGGCATAAAAAAGGCACTTTTTTATGAGGCACAAAAGGGCAGGTGCTAGCTGTGCCCTTGAGCAAGGCACCTCAGCTTTAACCGCTCCAGTGTTAGCTGCTCAGGGGCCAGTAGTAGAGTGCCTGACCATAGTGTCTTTATACCTGTATCACTGGACATATAAATGCATATTAAATCAAATCAAATTGATTTGTAAAGCCCGAAATCACAAGTTAATGTCCCCATGGGCCGGACAAGTCTTCTTTAAACTATTCAAGAAGAAACATCCCAACAAATCAAGAACAAAAAACCCACCATGAAATCCAAAATAAATGTAAAATAAATAAATGCAACACTCCCAGACATACCCCAGCGAAGGTAAGGAATCAATCAATCAATCAATCAAATCCTTTATTTAACCAGATAAGCATCATTGAGATTAACATCTCTTTTTCAAGAGCGATCTGGCCAAGCAAGGCAGCAGAAAGTTTCAACATAAAAAGAACATCACAATAAAATACAGATAAAACATTTACAGCAAGCTCCAATTTCAGGCAAGTTATCAAACAGGCAAATGATCAAACACAGTTGCACTGTCCGAGGGAACTGAGTTCGTAAGATTTTAAAATTGCTTTGAATTCTCCGAGGGTGACCAGTCCTGGTAATGTTAGGTCCTCCTGTATCTTGTTCCAAGATGAAGGAGCAGCATATTTAAAAGCCCTTTTTCCCAATTCAGTTCTCATATGGAGAACTGCCAGTGTTAGAGCAGCTTGAGAACGAAGGGCATACTTATATTGCTTTGTGCACAGAAGCACACTTAGGTACGAGGGAACCAGTTTAAGCAGAGCTTTGTGCACAAGAGAGAGCCATCGAGAAAATCGCCGTATTTGTAGAGATGGGTAACTTGCAATGGTATACAGGGTGCAATGGTGCACTCGATTTCCACATCCCGTGACAAAGCGTAAGGCAGAATGGTACACAGTATCAAGCTTTCTAAGGTAGATCAGGTGCATAGATGTAGAGTAAGTCACCATAATAGAGGAAGAAGGTGGTCGAGATCAGCTGACTTCTCACTTTAAGTGAAAAACAGGACCTGTTTCTGAAAAAGAAGCCGAGTTTAAGCTTCAGCTTTGACACAAGTTTGTCTGTGAGATTTAAACGTACAGTAAGGTTCTCGTCCTGTAATGAGATTTAAACGTACAGTAATGTTCTGATCCACTGTAATGAGATTTAAATGTACAGTAAGGTTCTGATCCACTGTAATGAGATTTAAACATACAGTAAGGTTCTGATCCACTGTAATGAGATTTAAACGTACAGTAAGGTTCTCGTCCTGTAATGAGATTTAAACGTACAGTAATGTTCTGATCCACTGTAATGAGATTTAAACATACAGTAATGTTCTGATCCACTGTAATGAGATTTAGTTCAAGTTCTTTAATAGTTGTCATACAGAAGTACAGAATACTTTCATACAAAATGCTTCTTACTGTTACGCTCCAGAGACTGTGCTAGACAAGATAGTATCAAATAACATAATAACATAATATAGCATGAATTTAGAAGAAGAAAATGAGGTCACAGTGTTCGGTATAGACATATGTACAATGTTCTGAGTTACCATATAATATACAATACACAATACTATGCAGTGTACTAATGTACAGTACTATCTAGTGCAAAGCAGAAATGGGATGAGGTACAATTTTAGGTACAATTTACAGTAAGGTGTACGAGTTGTAGTGCAATCCTTCATCCATAAATATAAAGTGTGGGGAGTGGGTGCTACAGTGTGTTTGTTTAAAGTGGGTGTGTGCTATAAAGTGTGTGGAGTGGGTGCTACAGTGTGTTTGTTTAAAGTGAGTGTGTGCGTGTGGATGTGTGTGCTATGTGTGTTTGGTGGTTGTTGTTGTGTAGTGTTCATTCATTGTTCGTTTAGCAGCCTGATGGCCTGGGGATAGAAGCTACTTCTGAGTCTTTCTGTGCTCGCCTTGAGACTCCTGTATCGCTTGCCTGACGGCAGCAGTTCAAAGAGGCAGTTGTTCGGGTGGCTCGAGTCCTTAATAATTCTCTTAGCCTTCCCCTTGCAACGCTTGTAGTAAATGTTCTGGAGGGTGGGGAGCCCCCCTCCAATTGTGCGTTCGGCTGAACGTGTCACTCTTTGTAGTCTGCTTTGGTCTTTTGCAGTGCTATTCCCAAACCAGGAGGTGATGTTGCCGGTCAAGATGCTCTCTATTGTACATGAGTAGAAGTTCTTAAGGATCTTCTGGCTGACTTGGAACTTCCTTAGGCGCCTGAGGAAGTAGAGGCGTTGTCGTGCCTTCTTCACCACACTGTTAATGTGTGTGGTCCATGTCAAGTCCTCGGATATGTAGGCTCCGAGGTACTTGAAGCTGTTGACTCTCTCAACCGGTGCCCCGTCGATGCTGAGGGGGCTGTAGTCCTTGACCCCCGACCTCCTGAAGTCCACAATCATCTCCTTTGTTTTGCTGACGTTCAGGGAGAGGCTGTTTTCCTGGCACCATCCCGCCAGGACCTTGACCTCTTCCAGGTAGGCCCTCTCGTCGTTGGCAGAGATCAGGCCCACCACCACTGTGTCGTCAGCAAATTTGACGATTGTATTGCTACTCCGCTGAGCCACACAGTCGTGTGTGTACAGGGAGTAGAGGAGGGGACTCAGAACACAGCCCTGGGGGGCCCCTATGTTGAGGGTGATGGATGAGGAGGTGCAGTTGCCTGCTCTCACCACCTGGGGTCTGCCAGTCAGGAAGTCCAAGACCCACTGGCAGAGGTCATAGCCCAAGCCCAGGTCCCTGAGCTTGGCTATGAGTATTTAAACATACAGTAAGGTTCTGATCCACTGTGATGAGATTTAAACGCACAGTAAGGTTCTCGTTCACTGTAATGAGATTTAAACGTACAGTAAGGTTCTGATCCACTGTAATGAGATTTAAACGCACAGTAAGGTTCTCATCCACTGTAATGAGATTTAAACGTACAGTAAGGTTCTCGTCCTGTAATGAGATTTAAACGTACAGTAAGGTTCTGATCCACTGTAATGAGATTTAAACGTACAGTAAGGTTCTGATCCACTGTAATGAGATTTAAACGTACAGTAAGGTTCTGATCCACTGTAATGAGATTTAAACGTACAGTAAGGTTCTGATCCACTGTAATGCCTAGATATTTGTAGGAAGCAACCCTCTGGATGTCAGTCCCTCCAGCAGTAACACGTGTGGGAAGATCAGCTGGGAGTTTCTTCCCATTTGAGAAGAGCATGAACTTTGATTTGCCAGCCTTTAACACGAGCTTAAGCTGGGTCAGATGTGACTGAACATTTAACACGAGCTTAAGCTGGGTCTGATGTGACTGAACATTTAACACGAGCTTAAGCTGGGTCAGATGTGACTGAACATTTAATACGAGCTTAAGCTGGGTAAGATGTGACTGAACATTTAACACGAGCTTAAGCTGGGTAAGATGTGACTGAACATTCAACACGAGCTTAAGCTGGGTAAGATGTGACTGAACATTTAACACGAGCTTAAGCTGGGTAAGATGTGACTGAACAATGTCAAAGGCAGATTGCAAGAACTCCACCGTTTGAACAAAAAACATAGCAATAGGAAAAAAGCACCACAGGCCATGTGGAGGAGAGAAACCTTAGAAGGGCCGTTCAAGGGGGGATCTCCCTTCTTGGATGTCGGTGATAATAGTGTTGCTATGGATGGGTGGAGAATAAAACAGGCGAATAGTTGGTATGTATGTACATATACGTGTAATAAAACACAAATATGTGCATGCAATAGCAACTGGGGTACATAAGAACATTTTTGAAACATTTAAATATATTACAACTCTGTACATACATGTGATTAGCATTATACTCAGTAGAACAAATATATATATCTTATACCCAGCTTAATCACTATATTAATATTACTATTGCACTTTACTGTTACATTTGCACTGGGGTTGGATGCCACCCTTATTTTTATTGTAATGTACTTATGCTGTATGATGACAATACATTTCAATGTAATCTAATCTAACTGGTACTATGACCTGAATGATGGTCCTAGAGGTCAGTGATTCGATGCTCTTTTGGTGTTTTGGCGATGGTGGCTTAAGAGAGTGCTGTCTTAACGTGAGAGTGCCGTCTTAACAGGTCGTGGGAAATCTCCCATATAGGCATTGGATTGGGTGGAGAGCTGGTGACTGCATGCGAATGCCCTCGTATGCCCTGTGTATGGGGACATGTCACCCATATAGAAACACACCTCTTCAATCAATATCTGAGATGCAAATAAATAAATAACCTTCTTAATAAATATAATATTTATATTGTAGTGGGTTCTATAGAGACATAATTCCCCATGGTATTGTGTTGATGTGTTGATATTTTAGGTACTGTAGCATTTTTTCTTTTTAATTGTTTGTGTAAAACGTTTATTGTGGGGATTGTGTTTTTATATTGTATGTTTTTAACAATGTCTGTACTGTATGTGGCACCAAGATAAATCCCAATCAAACGTGTTGAAATGGCAATAAAGTTTCTACAGTATCTATCTATTGTTTTGATGTGTTGATGGGGCACTGTCACTTTAAGGAGGTTGGTTTTGGGTTGGGCTGAGAGGAGACGCCCTGTGTGGGGTTTCATTGGTAAATGTTTGATTACTACGAGCTGTCAGAAGCTAGCCCGGCATAGTTCTGACAGCTGTCACCTATGCTACTGCGAAATAAATGACACGCGGCTTTGTGTTGTCAACTGAAATTGTGCGTTTCTCTATTCCGATGATTTCTACAATATAATATATATATAAATAACTGTATTTTACTAGTACCTTACTACTATGTACTATGTTACTATCCGTATAACTACTACCTACCATGCTAATATGTCTATTATACTATGCACTCAGGGTGTAACACTCAAGTTCAACACTATTTGACGAACAATGCCACTGACCATAAGCTGCCAGAGATGCACATCTCCTGCTGACCAGAAAACCACACACTTTTCTGATAGTGGGGTGCCTGGACACTCAGTCATTTAAAATGTGCTCAAGCCTCTTCAACTCGTTCAAAACGCAGCGGCCCGCCTGATCTCAAACCTACCGAAGTCGGCCCACTTCTTAGGGACCTGCACTGGCTCCCCATTGCTGCACGTATCCGCTTCAAGGCCCTCGACCTAGCATACCGTGCGGCAAAGGGAACCTCTCCCGCCTACCTCAGGTCAATGGTCTCTAACTACACACCCTCAAGACCCCTACGCTCTGCATCTTCTGGCCGCCTCAGACCTACTCCTATCCGAGGTCATCCGGAGGGTCATCAAAGAGAAGCCGCCTATTCTCAGTCCTTGCCCCACAATGGTGGAATGAACTACCCACCCCAGTTAGGACAGCCGAATCCCGTCCAATCTTTCGCCGTCGACTAAAGACGCACTTCTTCAACCAGTATCTGAAATAATGGGCGAAAAAAAAAATTATAATAATAATAATAACAATAATAATATATATATATATATATATATATATATATATATAATATATATATATATATATATATATATATATATATATATATATATATATATATAACCCTAACTAACCTTACTGTCATGCACTTAATAATAAACTAACCTACACTGTAACACGCAACACTTTGATGAACATTGTTACTCAGCTGATAGAGTTGTACCCTTCTTGCTGTCTTGTCGTACAGAACTTGTAAGTCGCTTTGGATAAAAGCGTCAGCTAAATGACTAAATGTAATGTATATGCGAAAGTTTCGTTTTCACTTCTAGTTTGAAGATAAGGATCTATAGAACAATTTTGGCTTGAGTGTCAAGAAACCAGTTGAATTTAATAATCGGAATCATGAATTCTTTAAAAACGTCTTAATGTTCACACAATTGCTGTGTAATATAATTTTGTATTGCTATTTTAAGTTAATACTGTGTGAGGAATCAACTGGAGTTCAAATATTGATGTTTTGAATATTCTGGTATGGCAAAAATCAAAGATGGCTGCAATTTCTGTATTTATTTCGAATTACGCTTCATAACTTTTATTCTATTGAACCTAGAATGGTGATGTTGGTGCCTGTACCTAGGTTTTCATGAATGAGTAATTGAATAAAAATAAAATAAACATGATTGGAGCATATATTATATGATATTTCACACAAATGAGACAATAAATATGAGGAGAACTAGAGTTAGATATGAGAACTGTAAACAACAGTTGATTGTGAAGAACAAACGATGATTGTGAAGAACGTCCTCATCACAAGAAAGGATCTGCATCTCAGCACCAATGTCAACACCATGCCAAAGACCTGATGGAGGTGTTGCTGAGCAATGGGAATCCCTTTGAGGAGGGCAGTAAAGACCTGGTTACATTAGACAATAAGGTGTGTGAGTCTGCGGCTGCTGCCGTATATGTCCATCAACTCGAGTCTACGGGACAAGAGCAGTACAACAATTTCAGGAAGAGTGCTTGAATCAAATGACAGACTTCTGACAGCACCGATCAAGCGAAATAACTTACTGTTGTTCCATGAGAAGAAAACACAGAAGAAGACAGCAAATAAGCTGAGAATGCAGCACTTCAAACATCATGCAGAGCTCTATGGGAAAGCTTTTAGTTCAAGTTTCAAGTTTCAAGTTTCTTTAATAGTTGTCATACAGAAGTACAGAATACTTTCATACAAAATGCTTCTTACTGTTACGCTCCAGAGACTGTGCTAGACAAGATAGTATAAAATAACATAGTATAGCATGTAAATTAGAAGTAGAAAATGAGGTCCCAGTGTTCAGTATAGACATATGTACAATGTTCGATGCAGAATAGACGTAACTGAGTTACCATATAATATA
The DNA here is from genome assembly GCF_963971535.1 of Notolepis coatsorum. NCBI lineage: Eukaryota > Metazoa > Chordata > Actinopteri > Aulopiformes > Paralepididae > Notolepis > Notolepis coatsorum. Next base: position 160,007 of record NW_028171350.1, read on the forward strand.
CAATACTATGCAGTGTACTAATGTACAATACTATATAGTGCAAAGCAGAAATGGGATGAGGTACAATTTAGGTACAATTTACAGTAAGGTGTACGAGTTGTAGTGCAATCCTTCATCAATAAATATAAAGTGTGGGGAGTGGGTGCTACAGTGTGTTTGTTTAAAGTGAGTGTGTGCTATAAAGTGTGGGGAGTGGGTGCTACAGTGTGTTTGTTTAAAGTGAGTGTGTGCTATAAAGTGTGTGGAGTGGGTGCTACAGTGTGTTTGTTTAAAGTGAGTGTGTGCTATAAAGTGTGTGGAGTGGGTGCTACAGTGTGTTTGTTTAAAGTGAGTGTGTGCTATAAAGTGTGGGGAGTGGGTGCTACAGTGTGTTTGTTTAAAGTGAGTGTGTGCGTGTGGATGTGTGTGCTATGTGCGTTTGATGGTTGTTGTTGTGTAGTGTTCATTGTTTCATTGTTCGTTGAGACACAATTGTGCTAGACACAATACATGCCGAGATATTTCTGTTGACGAGGAGTTAGTTGCGCCAGGTGTAACAAGACATTTTCTCATTCCTGTCAAATAAGTTGTTAACAGATGGACAGTTCCCAGATGACAAGGATGTCTACATCACTGCAGGTGATCAAGTCCACCATGTTGGAAACAGTCCACCAATGGATCAATGCAACCACGAGGAATCTGACACTCGTGTCCTATAATACATCTCCTCCACGCCCTCCAAACATCATCACTTGGGAGGGTGCATACTGGAGATACAGATGTTTGTCGTAATCCTTCTGACTAATTTCCATCACATCAAGCCACTAACAGACACACACCCACTCAGGGACGTGCACAGGACTTTAGAGGGGCAGGTGCTCAAAGGCTGAAAAGGGCACTATACCTGTGTGTGTTTTAACCGAGCGCGTGTAGCGCACAAGCCCGGGTTTAAAGGGCCCTTTTCCGGCGGGGGGGCCCCCTTTTTATGCTTTTTGGGGGGTTTTGGTGATCAAATATTGAATATTGAACTATAATAATCAGTGCAGGAGCTCACTTATCCTTGAAAGACACTTTTATCACTGACTTAAAAGGCCCATACATCTCCATAAATGTTCAGGGGGGAGGGAATAAGTGCTTATCCTACAGACCCCAAGAAGTGCTGTATATTCTGTATTGTTTAATATAAATGCATTTTTTTTTCATTCCAATCCCGATTTGTATTTGAGATTCCCAAATCCCATCGGACTTGACTTCTTCGTGTCCCTCAGTGAGTGTAATACCAGCATTCAACTGTATGCACCACAGCGGTTTCTATCATCATCATCATCACCACCCACGCTATGCATAGAATATATAGGTCCGCGGAGAGGCACGCTGAGGAGGCCGTGCAAACTGGAATGGAATGTGGGGCATCTCTCTCTCTTTACCTAATATTTTGATTCTATCCTGACATTTTTCAGTTGGAAGGGCAGTCTATATGCGTAACGAAATTATTATTATTATTATTATAATTTCTTTTCAAAAAGGGCACTTCTTTTATGAGGCTCAAAAAGGCAGGTGCTCAAGCACCCCTTGGGCTCTATGTGTGCACGTGCCTGCCAGACACAGAGTGGTTTCCTAGTTTAAGACCAGACACAGAGTGGTTTCCTAGTTTAAGACCAGAGAGACAGAGTGGTTTCCTAGTTTAAGACCAGAGACAGAGTGGTTTCCTAGTTTAAGACCAGACACAGAGTGGTTTCCTAGTTTAAGACCAGAGACAGAGTGGTTTCCTAGTTTAAGACCAGACACAGAGTGGTTTCCTAGTTTAAGACCAGAGAGACAGACAGACAGAGTGGTTTCCTAGTTTAAGACCAGACAGACAGACAGACAGACAGACAGAGTGGTTTCCTAGTTTAAGACCAGACAGACAGACAGACATACAGAGTGGTTTCCTAGTTTAAGACCAGGGACAGAGTGGTTTCCTAGTTTAAGACCAGAGAGACAGAGTGGTTTCCTAGTTTAAGACCAGAGACAGAGTGGTTTCCTAGTTTAAGACCAGAGAGACAGAGTGGTTTCCTAGTTTAAGACCAGAGACACAGAGTGGTTTCCTAGTTTAAGACCAGAGACACAGAGTGGTTTCCTAGTTTAAGACGAGAGACAGAGTGGTTTCCTAGTTTAAGACCAGAGACACAGAGTGGTTTCCTAGTTTAAGACCAGAGACAGAGTGGTTTCCTAGTTTAAGACCAGAGAGACAGACAGAGTGGTTTCCTAGTTTAAGACCAGAGTCAGAGTGGTTTCCTAGTTTAAGACCAGAGACACAGAGTGGTTTCCTAGTTTAAGACCAGAGACACAGAGTGGTTTCCTAGTTTAAGACCAGAGACAGAGTGGTTTCCTAGTTTAAGACACAGAGACACAGAGTGGTTTCCTAGTTTAAGACCAGAGACAGAGTGGTTTCCTAGTTTAAGACACAGAGACACAGAGTGGTTTCCTAGTTTAAGACCAGAGACACAGAGTGGTTTCCTAGTTTAAGACCAGAGACACAGAGTGGTTTCCTAGTTTAAGACCAGAGAGACAGAGTGGTTTCCTAGTTTAAGACCAGAGACAGAGTGGTTTCCTAGTTTAAGACCAGAGACACAGAGTGGTTTCCTAGTTTAAGACCAGAGAGACAGAGTGGTTTCCTAGTTTAAGACCAGAGACAGAGTGGTTTCCTAGTTTAAGACCAGTGAGACAGAGTGGTTTCCTAGTTTAAGACCAGAGACACAGAGTGGTTTCCTAGTTTAAGACCAGAGACAGAGTGGTTTCCTAGTTTAAGACCAGAGACACAGAGTGGTTTCCTAGTTTAAGACCAGAGACAGACAGAGTGGTTTCCTAGTTTAAGACCAGAGACAGAGTCGTTTCCTAGTTTAAGACCAGACACAGAGTGGTTTCCTAGTTTAAGACCAGAGACACAGAGTGGTTTCCTAGTTTAAGACCAGACACAGAGTGGTTTCCTAGTTTAAGACCAGAGACAGAGTGGTTTCCTAGTTTAAGACCAGAGACAGAGTGGTTTCCTAGTTTAAGACCAGATACAGAGTGGTTTCCTAGTTTAAGACCAGACAGACAGACAGAGTGGTTTCCTAGTTTAAGACCAGACAGACAGACAGAGTGGTTTCCTAGTTTAAGACCAGAGAGACAGACAGAGTGGTTTCCTAGTTTAAGACCAGAGACAGAGTGGTTTCCTAGTTTAAGACCAGACAGACAGACAGAGTGGTTTCCTAGTTTAAGACCAGAGAGACAGACAGAGTGGTTTCCTAGTTTAAGACCAGACACAGAGTGGTTTCCTAGTTTAAGACCAGAGACAGAGTGGTTTCCTAGTTTAAGACCAGAGACAGAGTGGTTTCCTAGTTTAAGACCAGACACAGAGTGGTTTCCTAGTTTAAGACCAGAGACAGGGTGGTTTCCTAGTTTAAGACCAGAGACAGAGTGGTTTCCTAGTTTAAGACCAGAGAGACAGAGTGGTTTCCTAGTTTAAGACCAGACAGACAGACAGACAGACAGACATACAGAGTGGTTTCCTAGTTTAAGACCAGAGACAGAGTGGTTTCCTAGTTTAAGACCAGATACAGAGTGGTTTCCTAGTTTAAGACCAGACAGACAGACAGAGTGGTTTCCTAGTTTAAGACCAGACAGACAGACAGAGTGGTTTCCTAGTTTAAGACCAGAGAGACAGAGTGGTTTCCTAGTTTAAGACCAGACACAGAGTGGTTTCCTAGTTTAAGACCAGAGACAGAGTGGTTTCCTAGTTTAAGACCAGAGACAGAGTGGTTTCCTAGTTTAAGACCAGACACAGAGTGGTTTCCTAGTTTAAGACCAGAGACAGAGTGGTTTCCTAGTTTAAGACCAGATACAGAGTGGTTTCCTAGTTTAAGACCAGACAGACAGACAGAGTGGTTTCCTAGTTTAAGACCAGACAGACAGACAGAGTGGTTTCCTAGTTTAAGACCAGAGAGACAGACAGAGTGGTTTCCTAGTTTAAGACCAGAGACAGAGTGGTTTCCTAGTTTAAGACCAGACAGACAGACAGAGTGGTTTCCTAGTTTAAGACCAGAGAGACAGACAGAGTGGTTTCCTAGTTTAAGACCAGACACAGAGTGGTTTCCTAGTTTAAGACCAGAGACAGAGTGGTTTCCTAGTTTAAGACCAGAGACAGAGTGGTTTCCTAGTTTAAGACCAGACACAGAGTGGTTTCCTAGTTTAAGACCAGAGACAGAGTGGTTTCCTAGTTTAAGACCAGAGACAGAGTGGTTTCCTAGTTTAAGACCAGAGAGACAGAGTGGTTTCCTAGTTTAAGACCAGACAGACAGACAGACAGACAGACAGAGTGGTTTCCTAGTTTAAGACCAGAGACAGAGTGGTTTCCTAGTTTAAGACCAGATACAGAGTGGTTTCCTAGTTTAAGACCAGACAGACAGACAGAGTGGTTTCCTAGTTTAAGACCAGACAGACAGACAGAGTGGTTTCCTAGTTTAAGACCAGAGAGACAGACAGAGTGGTTTCCTAGTTTAAGACCAGATAGACAGAGTGGTTTCCTAGTTTAAGACCAGACACAGAGTGGTTTCCTAGTTTAAGACCAGAGACAGAGTGGTTTCCTAGTTTAAGACCAGAGACAGAGTGGTTTCCTAGTTTAAGACCAGACACAGAGTGGTTTCCTAGTTTAAGACCAGAGACAGAGTGGTTTCCTAGTTTAAGACCAGATACAGAGTGGTTTCCTAGTTTAAGACCAGACAGACAGACAGAGTGGTTTCCTAGTTTAAGACCAGACAGACAGACAGAGTGGTTTCCTAGTTTAAGACCAGACAGACAGACAGAGTGGTTTCCTAGTTTAAGACCAGAGAGACAGACAGAGTGGTTTCCTAGTTTAAGACCAGATAGACAGAGTGGTTTCCTAGTTTAAGACCAGACACAGAGTGGTTTCCTAGTTTAAGACCAGAGACAGAGTGGTTTCCTAGTTTAAGACCAGAGACAGAGTGGTTTCCTAGTTTAAGACCAGACACAGAGTGGTTTCCTAGTTTAAGACCAGAGACAGAGTGGTTTCCTAGTTTAAGACCAGAGACAGAGTGGTTTCCTAGTTTAAGACCAGAGAGACAGAGTGGTTTCCTAGTTTAAGACCAGACAGACAGACAGACAGACAGACAGAGTGGTTTCCTAGTTTAAGACCAGAGACAGAGTGGTTTCCTAGTTTAAGACCAGATACAGAGTGGTTTCCTAGTTTAAGACCAGACAGACAGACAGAGTGGTTTCCTAGTTTAAGACCAGACAGACAGACAGAGTGGTTTCCTAGTTTAAGACCAGAGAGACAGACAGAGTGGTTTCCTAGTTTAAGACCAGATAGACAGAGTGGTTTCCTAGTTTAAGACCAGACACAGAGTGGTTTCCTAGTTTAAGACCAGAGACAGAGTGGTTTCCTAGTTTAAGACCAGAGACAGAGTGGTTTCCTAGTTTAAGACCAGACACAGAGTGGTTTCCTAGTTTAAGACCAGAGACAGAGTGGTTTCCTAGTTTAAGACCAGATACAGAGTGGTTTCCTAGTTTAAGACCAGACAGACAGACAGAGTGGTTTCCTAGTTTAAGACCAGACAGACAGACAGAGTGGTTTCCTAGTTTAAGACCAGAGAGACAGACAGAGTGGTTTCCTAGTTTAAGACCAGAGACAGAGTGGTTTCCTAGTTTAAGACCAGACAGACCGACAGAGTGGTTTCCTAGTTTAAGACCAGAGAGACAGACAGAGTGGTTTCCTAGTTTAAGACCAGAGAGACAGACAGAGTGGTTTCCTAGTTTAAGACCAGAGACAGAGTGGTTTCCTAGTTTAAGACCAGAGACAGAGTGGTTTCCTAGTTTAAGACCAGACACAGAGTGGTTTCCTAGTTTAAGACCAGAGACAGAGTGCTTTCCTAGTTTAAGACCAGAGACAGAGTGGTTTCCTAGTTTAAGACCAGAGAGACAGAGTGGTTTCCTAGTTTAAGACCAGAGAGACAGAGTGGTTTCCTAGTTTAAGACCAGACACAGAGTGGTTTCCTAGTTTAAGACCAGAGACAGAGTGGTTTCCTAGTTTAAGACCAGAGACAGAGTGGTTTCCTAGTTTAAGACCAGACACAGAGTGGTTTCCTAGTTTAAGACCAGAGACAGAGTGGTTTCCTAGTTTAAGACCAGATACAGAGTGGTTTCCTAGTTTAAGACCAGACAGACAGACAGAGTGGTTTCCTAGTTTAAGACCAGACAGACAGACAGAGTGGTTTCCTAGTTTAAGACCAGAGAGACAGACAGAGTGGTTTCCTAGTTTAAGACCAGAGACAGAGTGGTTTCCTAGTTTAAGACCAGACAGACAGACAGAGTGGTTTCCTAGTTTAAGACCAGAGAGACAGACAGAGTGGTTTCCTAGTTTAAGACCAGACACAGAGTGGTTTCCTAGTTTAAGACCAGAGACAGAGTGGTTTCCTAGTTTAAGACCAGAGACAGAGTGGTTTCCTAGTTTAAGACCAGACACAGAGTGGTTTCCTAGTTTAAGACCAGAGACAGAGTGGTTTCCTAGTTTAAGACCAGAGACAGAGTGGTTTCCTAGTTTAAGACCAGAGAGACAGAGTGGTTTCCTAGTTTAAGACCAGACAGACAGACAGAGTGGTTTCCTAGTTTAAGACCAGACAGACAGACAGAGTGGTTTCCTAGTTTAAGACCAGAGAGACAGACAGAGTGGTTTCCTAGTTTAAGACCAGAGACAGAGTGGTTTCCTAGTTTAAGACCAGACAGACCGACAGAGTGGTTTCCTAGTTTAAGACCAGAGAGACAGACAGAGTGGTTTCCTAGTTTAAGACCAGAGAGACAGACAGAGTGGTTTCCTAGTTTAAGACCAGAGACAGAGTGGTTTCCTAGTTTAAGACCAGAGACAGAGTGGTTTCCTAGTTTAAGACCAGACACAGAGTGGTTTCCTAGTTTAAGACCAGAGACAGAGTGCTTTCCTAGTTTAAGACCAGAGACAGAGTGGTTTCCTAG
>NW_028171349.1:0-47632 GCF_963971535.1 Notolepis coatsorum
GACGTCATCAGCTCCATGGGAAGCCCAGCCAACATTACCATGTGACCCAGTCATCAGGAGCCGTTAGTCATCTGACCCTAATCAAAACACAATCGATAGCACATTACACACAGGCCACTGGCAGAGAGGATTCAGGGGCAGATAGGAGGGAGGGAGCGAGAGAGGCCTGGAGAGAGAGAGAGAGAGAGAGAGGCCTGGAGAGAGAGAGAGAGGCCTGGAGAGAGAGAGAGAGAGAGAGAGGCCTGGAGAGAGAGAGAGAGGCCTGGAGAGAGAGAGAGCCAAAACCAAAATATATGCCTGTTTTATTGACTTACAAAAGGCTTTTGATTCTATTTGGCATACAGGACTGTTCTATAAAGTTATAGAGAGTGGTGTAGGGGGTAAAACATATGATATTATTAAATCAATGTACTCTGGTAATATGTGCAGCGTAAAAATTGGCAAAAAAAGAACAGAATTCTTTACCCAAGGGCGAGGCGTTAGTCAGGGCTGCAACCTCAGCCCGGCACTCTTCAATATCTATATTAATGAATTGGCTAATATACTAGAAAAGTCCTCTGCCTAGGGCTGGGCGATATGGAAAGAAATCATATCGCAATAACGATATGATAATGTTATCATATTTCTCGATATCGATAATTATCGAATTGTTATAAGTATAATAAAAAAAAATTAAAAATTTAACAACAGATGTATGTTTATTTTGCAGCAATTCTTTGTCATTGCCGCCATCTTTAGTGTTACATCCCCTCACACTCCAGTTCTCAGGCTGCAGCTGGTTTAAAAGCGAAAGTAAACCGGCTTCTCTGCTGGCTGTGGCTCCAGGGGAGTTGAACAGTTCTGGCTCTGCTTGTTTATTTTCGATCTTTTGACGCTTTTTTGGTGGACAAACCACCGCACATGTGCACCGTGACTCGTGACTGGAGTCTAGTTCTGCTAGCACACATAGCCTACTGTGTACAGACGGTTTCAAACTGTATTTTAAATTAGAAAGCAAACAAAATAAATGGACAAGAGAAAAATAAATCTCAATTTGGTCAGTATTGTCATTTGGACAAGCAAAGCCATTACTTTAAGTTGCAGGCAAGAAAGACAAGTCTGTCCACCACCTCTGGTTTTAAAACTGCCCTGTTGCAGGTCACAAAAGAAAATATAAAATTATATAATAAAAAATAAAAAATAAATCGATATTCGATATCGATTATTAAAATATATCGCGATATTTATCGTTATCTTTATATCGCCCAGCCCTACCTCTGCCCCCGGTGTAAGTCTCCACAATCGGGAAGTGAAATGCCTGCTCTTTGCAGATGACCTGGTTGTGTTGTCCCCCACAGCAGACGGCCTACAGCAGAGCCTGGACCTGCTAGAGCATTACTGTCAGACCTGGGCCCTGGCAGTAAACCCCAAAAAGACCAAAACAATGATATTCCAAAAAAGATCCAGATCTCAGGACGTCCTACCAAAGTTCTCAATTGGTACAAAACATGTAGAGTACTGCACACACTACACCTATTTAGGCCTAAAACTAAGTTCAACTGGACATTTTAAGGAAGCAGTCAATGAGCTGAGAGGGAAAGCACGCCGGGCTTTCTATGCCATAAAAAGAAATATACAAACAGAAATACAAATTCGAATCTGGTTAAAATTAATTGAATGTGTTATTGAACCAATTGCACTCTATGGCAGTGAGGTGTGGGGTCCACTTACTAAACAAGACTTTACTAAATGGGACAAACACCCCATTGAGACCCTGTATGCAGAGTTCTGTAAGAATATCCTACATGTCCAGAGGAAAACTACAAACAATGCATGCAGGGCAGAATTAGGCCGTTACCCACTAATACTAAAAATACAAAAAAGAGCAATTAACTTTTGGACACACCTAAAACGAAGTGACCCCCTCTCGTACCATTATCAAGCCCTGCAGTGCCAAGAGCTGAGGAGCATCAGGAACCCCCTTACCCAGCTGGTCCTGAGGCTGAGTCCACAAACCTGCTCTCTTAACACACCTCAGGAACAGAACACATCACCAATCAGAATAAATCTAATTACTACACAGCTAAAACAAAACTACATCACCTATTGGAAAACACAAACAAAAGCACAGAGCAAAATGCAGTGCTATCTGGCTCTAAATCGACAGTACACCATAGCAGATTACTTGAGCATGGTGACTGATCAACAACTAAAAAGAACCTTGACAAAATACAGACTGAGTGAGCACAGCCTCACTGTTGAAAAGGGGAGGCACATGAAAACCTGGCTCCCTGCAGAGCAAAGGCTGTGCTGTCATTGCATCCTCAGTGAGCCTGAAACTGAGTTGCACTTCCTCACCAAATGTGAAAAATATAAAGATATTAGAGAAACGCATTTTAAAAGATTTGAACTAATAACAAAAGGTTTTCTTGCACTACCAGATACAGGAGAACTACCAGTCCTACTAGGGGAGGACTCAACAAGCTGTGAGCTAGCAGCAGCCTATGTTGCTGCCTGCCATAGACTGAGGGACAGTGAGTGACAGTCACCTGACATGTTTACGCCGTAATACTTGATGTTTTATTTTACGATGATATTTTGTATGTACTTATATCGGTTTGTAATCCATGTTTATGTTTAATACTGCTTTGGCAACATGTAGAAGTACGTCATGCCAATAAAGCCATTTGAATTGAATTGAATTGAGAGAGGCCTGGAGAGAGAGAGAGGGAGAGAGAGAGAGAGAGAGAGAGAGGCCTGGAGAGAGAGAGAGAGAGAGAGAGAGGCCTGGAGAGAGAGAGAGAGAGAGAGAGGCCTGGAGAGAGAGAGAGAGAGAGAGAGAGGCCTGGAGAGAGAGAGAGAGAGAGAGAGGCCTGGAGAGAGAGAGAGAGAGAGAGAGAGGCCTGGAGAGAGAGAGAGAGAGAGAGAGAGGCCTGGAGAGAGAGAGAGAGAGAGAGAGAGGCCTGGAGAGAGAGAGAGAGAGAGAGAGGCCTGAGAGAGAGAGAGAGAGGCCTGGAGAGAGAGAGAGAGGCCTGGAGAGAGAGAGAGAGAGGCCTGGAGAGAGAGGGTAGAGACATATGAAATCCGTGTTCACGGAATCGCGCAATAAAAATGGAATAAACTGTAAAAAAATAATAATAATAATAATATATTTTTTTTCTTTTATCTTTTTTTTATGTTGTGGGATTTGTACAGCACTTTGTTGTCAGTGCTGTAAAGTTTAAACCTTTTTAAATCTTAGACAAACAAAACACTTTGCTTCCATGAAATATTGTAAGCAGTCATTTGAGGCTTTATAAAAGCAGCACAATGAATACAAATCTGTCAGTTAGAGTCCGACCTCGTCTTAAATAACAAACAGCATTGTTGTAGTTAACAAAGAGAGGCAGAGTTGATTTTGCAACAACAACAAAAATATATATATATATATATCATTTTTTTTTTTTTTTATATATAATCGAATTTAATTTTCATATTCGAATCCCATGCCCATCGAACGAAGCTTCGAAGTATTTAAGACAGCCCTTTACAAATGAGGCTTTTGAGTACTTGATTAGAAATATAAAACAATGCATTTTTTTAATAAAACCTTACAGAGGTGTTCCAGACTCACAGGAATTGTGTGAGGGCCCGGGGGTCCACCTGCCTCATATTTATGGGCGCAAGCGTCTTTTTTCAATGTATCCCAATGGGGAGGGGGCGTATGCTGCCGCCTATAGGAAATGCGCTGCAGTCGGCTTCTTTTTTCAGCTTTTTTCTGCGGCCGCACCCAGTGTTTAAAGTTGAAACTTTCTGAACTTTTCAGAGCGATGCGCTGAGCTCAATTTCAGACAACCAATCACAGCCATTCATATCTACCACTCTGTTTGTAACCTGACACCGGAGCTGCCTGCCTGTCTTGGCTGTCTCCCACAAGAGACGGGCCATTGAGATTCACGACAAAGCACAAATACACTAATAATAATAACTACACGAATACACAACTAAAAAGCTAATAAACAGCAAAGGGCGAACTGTGGTGTCAGGCAATAACTATATATATATAATTAAGCAAAACCGCGGCAGGAAAAAACGATAAAAAGATGGCTGTAGATTTCTTTCTGTCATCTACAAGATGCGCTTCATGCCAGCACTACCGGCGCACTGCCAGCGTTTTTGTGAGATAGGTGGACGCATGCCCTAAAGTTGCCCAAATAGTGCTAGGAATAGCAATGCATGTCCCCTTTAAGTAAACATTTTTGGAACTCACAACACGCAACCTAAAACCCCTTCCTCTCCCAAACCATTCCTATAATTGTTTTATGTTGCATGATGATCATGAATACATTAATTATGTATTGTATTTTTTATGTTTAAATATCAACATGATCTGTCCATCCTCAGTAAATTTACTATAAATATAATATATTCTTGACTTCATCTGGTCTTTCCAAATGCACACACACACAGAAAGGGAGAATGCCTTCCCCAGTCCCCACTAGTGTTGTCACGATACTGGAATTTCGAACTTTGATACGACACCTTGAAAAGTATCGATATTCGATACCATTTTCGATACCATGGGGAAAAAGGTTCAATCATAAAATGTAAAAAATACAAAATAAAAAAATGTAATAAATTTTGCTTTTGTAGCTGGTTGATTCTCCTCAGCTTCTCTCTGGTACTATAAGATAAGATAAATATATCACTTTTAAAACCCTTTGTTTATCTTTAGATCACACATTTAAAAATAACTGTTCATCTCACTTCAATAATTTTTATTGCAGAACATGGTATTTTCTCAAGCAGATGGATGTCAACACTGTAATCTGTGTTGCATGTACCTAGGGTTGGGCCTCGTTTGGATTTGAACGATTCCGGTTCCGATTCCGATTCTCCATATCGATTCCTGTTCTAAACGATTCTCGATTCCGATTCTTTGAGGTGCAGGTCAAAACAGGTCACAGCTTATTTCGAAGGAGATTTTTTATTTTTATTTTTATTTCAAAAAGAAAATCATACTATTCACATTTTCAGTTGACTTGATACAGTTTAATTTGGTTGCTGTACTGTAACTAGGGTATTAATTAACAAAGAAAAAAAAAGAAAAAAAAAAGGAAAGGAAAAAAAAAAAATCGAAATTTAGAATCGAAATTCAAATATGTTACTTCCGGTTCCAGAACCGGAAGTTAGGAACCGGTTCCTATTAGAACCGGTTTTCGGTGCCCAACCCTATACCTGACAAACTGAACTGTTTGTATTACAGTCATATTCCGACTTAACTGAATGCACATGTGTGTGTGTGGACTACTGTACTATTACAGGTATTGAAATGAACAATGCAACTTCCTTATAGAAGAACAAAAAAATATAATTTTTTTTTATGAATAATTAAATATCGATATTGCGGGAAATGAGTATTGAAACAGTTTTAAATATTCAGAATCGATATTAGGGATGCCCCGATCGATCGGCCACCGATCGTTATCGGCCGATATTCAGTATAAATATGCGATCGGTGATAATGTTTTATTTTCACCGATCGTCAAACCCGATCTCAGTCGCTGTCGCTGAGTTCTGTCTCAGACACCGGTGGTGCAGCGTCTGCTCTCGAGTCCAGCCCCTCCTGCACGCATGTAAACACGGGTCTAGTCTAGTGAGACACGGGAGGACGGCGTGTGTCTCCCTGAGCTAACGTTAGCTTAGCTACCGTTACAAAATGACCCAGTCAACTATTCACTTTTAGTTTAATACATGATGAGGCATTGTCTAACCGAACGGTATCTAGCCGGCCAGCTACAGATAGCTCCTGACATCAACAAACGCTCTAGCAAGTATAGTAGGTAGGTATGATACCTGTTAGCTGTTAGCTGTTAGCTCACGTTAGCGCAAGTTAGTTCACTGTTAAAAACTAAATGTCCCATTGAACTAAATAATTCACTGAGGCGTTGTATTAACGTTATATATCCGGCTAGCAGTAGCTACAGATAGCTCCTGATATCAATGTCTTATAACACTGATTCGATGCGTATTCGAGCTGAGGGCTTGCTGAGCACAGTTAAGTAACGTTATAACAATAGGGTCCAGGTGCAGCGGCGGAGAATCCTGGCCGTAGCTCGAGGCTACTCGAGTACAAACAGACAGTGGAGCTTGTTGCGTGGTGGCGATGTCTCGCAGATAATACAAGTACAAGTCTAATTATATAATATATATATTTTATAAAAAATAATATATATATATATATATATATATATATATATATATATATAAAATAAAATTTAATTTCTTTGAATCAAAAACGATCAGTATCGGATCGGTATCGGCCGATATGGCTCACGACGATCGGTGATCAGTATCGGTGGCAAAAAACGTGATCGGGGCATCCCTAATCGATATGTATCGATTTTTCGATATTTTTGACAACACTAGTCCCCATTCTGCTGTTCTCTCTATATGGCTCTGATCAGGGTTAGCTTAGCTTAGTTAGTAGGGGTGGGGATCACCAGAGGCCTCACGATACGATAATATCACGATACTTGAGTAACGATACAATAGTATTGCGATACTAAATATATTGCGATATGCTGAGTATTGCGATATTGATATTGCGATATATTGCGATTTATTACCTTTTTTCAACTGCAAAGTAAAACTTTGTCAACATGTTTTATCTAATAAAATAAAGTTCAGTCTGTTCATCTCACTTCAATAATTTTTATTGCAGAACATGGTATTTTCTCAAGCAGACAGATGTCAACACTGTAATCTGTGTTGCATGTACCTGACAAACTGAACTGTTTGTATTACAGTCATATTCCAACTTAACTGAATGCACATGTGTGCATGGACTACTGTACTATTACAGGTATTGAAATAATAAAAAAAAAAAATTATGAATAATTAAATATCGTTACTTGGCATCCCTGTATCGATACAGTATCGCCACGCAAAGTATCGCGATACTACTACGAATCGATTTCCCCCTCCACCCCTATTAGTTAGCTAAGCTTACGCTAACATAACACTAATTTCGGTCTTTAACGCGACATGGGCATAAAGCTGAGGATGCAAAACATGTTAGATGCATTTGACCCGTTGTGGAAAAAAACAGCAGGCACTTATTTCTGGTCGCAAAATAGGCGGACTCTGGAGCTATGCTGTAACGTCTACACACGTGGAGCTACTGTTGTTGTTGCGGATATGCTCCAGGGGATTTTCAAAATAAGAGCACCAAAAGTGAATTATCTTTATTGTATCAGAAACCTCTGAATGTCATCTTTCAGAAGAGACCAGGCTCATGCATGTGATATAAGTATAAAGTATAGTATTTTGGTTTGCAAAACAAGTATGCAGTCCTCAAGTTCTTTTTGTGGCGCTGTAAGGCTAGGCCAAATGTTAGTTCAAAATAAACAATTCAATTACTAACCTTTTAATATTATACACTTTGCTACCAAGTAATCTACTGGGACTATACCAAGAGATAAAATAAGATATTCCTTTATTGATCCCCTTGGGGAAATTCAGGCATTATAGCAGCATGGGGGAGGGGGCAGGGGGGTACAGGTAGTAGAAGACATACAGGTACAGGTCACAGAATTATAGTACAGTGGAGTAAATATAAATAGAATAAAAAGGCAGTGTAAAATGCATACAATATAATTAACTATATGAGCAACGAGGTGCGAGATGAGGGTATTTATGCCATCTGTTATTGCCCTACAATAAATATAGTTACAATATATAATCTAAATCTAATCTAATATATAATCTAAAAAAACAAAATGCTAAAATGCTAAATATATGCAATATATAATCTAATAATCCAATAGTCTAAATCAAATGTAATATATAATCTAAAATTGCTAAATATATGCTCTGATGATACAATATTCACATAAGGTGCGGTATGCATAAGGTAAGTATATTGTCCTTTTTTTTTTTTAAACTTTGGCCATTCCGCTGGCTCTTTATCGCATTTTCTCTGGTCAAGAATGACCGACAGAAACAGGTTTGAATGGGTACAGATGGGGGGAAGACACTCTGAGAAAGATACGGCTGCAGTCCGGGAATCGAACTCGCTAACCCCAGATCCGTGACGAGCACGGTTGTCCCCGGCGCCGAAATAGCGCTCGAGGTACACGGTGAGCTACTGGAGCTCCCCAAGTATATTGTCCTTTTAGGTGGGAGTCTACTACTACTACCTAATATTCTAATATGTCTATACTACTACCTAATATTCTAATATGTCTATACTACTACCTAATATTCTAATATGTCTATACTACTACCTAATATTCTAATATGTCTATACTGCTACCTAATATTCTAATATGTCTATACTGCTACCTAATATTCTAATATGTCTATACTACTACCTAATATTCTAATATGTCTATACTGCTACCTAATATTCTAATATGTCTATACTACTACCTAATATTCTAATATGTCTATACTACTACCTAATATTCTAATATGTCTATACTGCTACCTAATATTCTAATATGTCTATACTGCTACCTAATATTCTAATATGTCTATACTACTACCTAATATTCTAATATGTCTATACTACTACCTAATATTCTAATATGTCTATACTACTACCTAATATTCTAATATGTCTATACTGCTACCTAATATTCTAATATGTCTATACTGCTACCTAATATTCTAATATGTCTATACTGCTACCTAATATTCTAATATGTCTATACTGCTACCTAATATTCTAATATGTCTATACTGCTACCTAATATTCTAATATATCTATACTACTATGCACTCAAGAGTGTAGCACTCAAGTTCAACACTGTTTGATGAACAATCTTACTTAGCCTTAGCTGCCAGAGTTGTACCCTTCCAGCCAGGGAACAAAATAACTGCACGCCATTCGCCAAATGCGTGTAGATTTACCGTCTGGCGGCTAAAAATAATAGTCTGCCCGCCAGCTGGCGTGTAGTTCATATCGATACTCTTATTTTGAAAAACCTGTGCGGGTCTCATTGCCGCCCCAAGCGCAGCTCCAGTCATAATATCTGGGCTCCGGCAGCTAGCAACGTTCAGGTTCATATGATACTCTTATTTTGAAAAACCCTCTAGCAACTCCGCGAGTCATATGATATCCGCCCACTCCGTGTTTCACTTTCTTGAAAACAGAGCAGCAGCGTCAACAGAGCAGCGTTAACACAGCAGTGCGCCTACAGACACGAAATAAGTCTGTGATGTTTTTTCTTCTTCTCACGAGTCCAATGCAGCTACATGCTTTGCACCGTCGCCATTCCTTTATGCCCACATCGCCCGAAATGAACGTTTATGTACCAATCACTACAACGTTAACGTAAGCTAACAAGCTAATCCTGATAATAATAATAATGGATTGGATTTATATAGCGCTCTTCTCTGACTGACTGTTGCTCTGACTCAGAGCGCTTCACAGAGTCCATTATTCGTTCATACACAGTCATACCGGTGATGATCAGACGAGGCAGAGCCACAGTGAACAGCACTGAGGAAAGGGAAATGGGGGGGGGGGGGGGCACTCTCCCCTTCCCTGTGTGTGTGTGTGTGCGTGCGTTTGGAAAGACGACGGAGTCACTAGTCAGGACAGGAGTATATTATAGTAAACTGAGGATTACTGAGAATGGACAGATAATGTTGATATTCAAATATAAAAAAGTTTCGAGAGGAGTGGAAGTTTGAAGACAGACTACAATATGATGCGGGGGTGGTGAGTTGAAACAGTGTGTGTGTGTCCCGACCCCACTTCTATGTTTCAATAAATTATTTGCATTTAAAACTATTAACGCTGACTCATTCCTTCAGTCCACTCAAAATTATGCTAATATTCCTTATGTTGTTTATGATATTAATTGAAAATAGCATATGAGAGTATTATATGTAATAATAACACATGGCGATATACTAAAAAGCTATTTATAATTTTTGGCTAGTAAAAAATCTGCCCGGCTGGTACTTTTAAAAATCTACCAGCCAAATGGCTGGTAAGTCAAAAAGTTAAGTTTGTTCCCTGCTTCCAGCTAAATGTAAATGACTAAATATAAATGACTAAATGTAAATGTGAATGTAAAGAATGTATATGACAAAATATAAATGACTAAATATAAATTTAAAGGACTAAATGTAATGTAATGTAATGTAAATGACTAAATGTGAATGTGAATGACTAAATGTAAATGTGATGTAAATGACTAAATGTAAATGTGAATGTAAATGACTAAATGTGAATGTAGTTCAAATGGCAGGTTTGCCAGACGGTCCTGCTGCAGCCTCAGTCTGTCCAGGGCGAGGCAGCCAGCCTCAGTGTGCAGGTCTGTCCCAGGGAGAGGGCGAGGCAGCCAGCCTCAGTGTGCAGGTCTGTCCCAGGGAGAGGGCGAGGCAGCCAGCCTCAGTGTGCAGGTCTGTCCCAGGGAGAGGGCGAGGCAGCCAGCCTCAGTGTGCAGGTCTGTCCCAGGGAGAGGGCGAGGCAGCCAGCCTCAGTGTGCAGGTCTGTCCCAGGGAGAGGGCGAGGCAGCCAGCCTCAGTGTGCAGGTCTGTCCCAGGGAGAGGGCGAGGCAGCCAGCCTCAGTGTGCAGGTCTGTCCCAGGGAGAGGGCGAGGCAGCCAGCCTCAGTGTGCAGGTCTGTCCCAGGGAGAGGGCGAGGCAGCCAGCCTCAGTGTGCAGGTCTGTCCCAGGGAGAGGGCGAGGCAGCCAGCCTCAGTGTGCAGGTCTGTCCCAGGGAGAGGGCGAGGCAGCCAGCCTCAGTGTGCAGGTCTGTCCCAGGGAGAGGGCGAGGCAGCCAGCCTCAGTGTGCAGGTCTGTCCCAGGGAGAGGGCGAGGCAGCCAGCCTCAGTGTACAGGTCTGTCCCAGGGAGAGGGCGAGGCAGCCAGCCTCAGTGTGCAGGTCTGTCCCAGGGAGAGGGCGAGGCAGCCAGTGTGCAGGTCTGTCCCAGGGAGAGGGCGAGGCAGCCAGCCTCAGTGTACAGGTCTGTCCAGGGAGAGGGCGAGGCAGCCAGCCTCAGTGTGCAGGTCTGTCCCAGGGAGAGGGCGAGGCAGCCAGCCTCAGTGTGCAGGTCTGTCCCAGGGAGAGGGCGAGGCAGCCAGCCTCAGTGTGCAGGTCTGTCCCAGGGAGAGGGCGAGGCAGCCAGCCTCAGTGTGCAGGTCTGTCCCAGGGAGAGGGCGAGGCAGCCAGCCTCAGTGTACAGGTCTGTCCCAGGGAGAGGGCGAGGCAGCCAGCCTCAGTGTGCAGGTCTGTCCCAGGGAGAGGGCGAGGCAGCCAGCCTCAGTGTACAGGTCTGTCCAGGGAGAGGGCGAGGCAGCCAGCCTCAGTGTGCAGGTCTGTCCCAGGGAGAGGGCGAGGCAGCCAGCCTCAGTGTACAGGTCTGTCCCAGGGCGAGGGCGAGGCAGCCAGCCTCAGTGTGCAGGTCTGTCCCAGGGAGAGGGCGAGGCAGCCAGCCTCAGTGTGCAGGTCTGTCCCAGGGAGAGGGCGAGGCAGCCAGCCTCAGTGTGCAGGTCTGTCCCAGGGAGAGGGCGAGGCAGCCAGCCTCAGTGTGCAGGTCTGTCCCAGGGAGAGGGAGGCAGCCAGCCTCAGTGTGCAGGTCTGTCCCAGGGAGAGGGCGAGGCAGCCAGCCTCAGTGTGCAGGTCTGTCCCAGGGAGAGGGCGAGGCAGCCAGCCTCAGTGTGCAGGTCTGTCCCAGGGAGAGGGCGAGGCAGCCAGCCTCAGTGTACAGGTCTGTCCCAGGGAGAGGGCGAGGCAGCCAGCCTCAGTGTGCAGGTCTGTCCCAGGGAGAGGGAGGCAGCCAGCCTCAGTGTGCAGGTCTGTCCCAGGGAGAGGGCGAGGCAGCCAGCCTCAGTGTGCAGGTCTGTCCAGGGCGAGGCAGCCAGCCTCAGTGTGCAGGTCTGTCCCAGGGAGAGGGCGAGGCAGCCAGCCTCAGTGTGCAGGTCTGTCCCAGGGAGAGGGCGAGGCAGCCAGCCTCAGTGTGCAGGTCTGTCCCAGGGAGAGGGCGAGGCAGCCAGCCTCAGTGTGCAGGTCTGTCCCAGGGAGAGGGCGAGGCAGCCAGCCTCAGTGTGCAGGTCTGTCCCAGGGAGAGCGAGGCAGCCAGCCTCAGTGTGCAGGTCTGTCCCAGGGAGAGGGCGAGGCAGCCAGCCTCAGTGTGCAGGTCTGTCCAGGGCGAGGGAGGCAGCATGCAGATGCATGAATATAAAGACAAAACAGAGCGAGACAGACAGCGCTTCACTCTCCAAGTTCAAGCTGTTTCAACTTGAATGAGAAATCCTCCAGGCGTGACGGAACAAATGTAAATTTGTTGGCAAATCTTGACAACTAGACACCCAGCCGGCTGCCGGCGGCCAACAGCACGCAGAGCCTGAGGCCCAGGTGACACCTTCTGATCCGAGCTTTAGTGAGAGTCACATGAGTGACCGCGGAGCAGAAACACACATCATTCATGACCAGTTCATTATACACCTCAGGGCTGTACGCTAAGCTTTTTCACTAGGGGCACACTTATTATTACACAAATATTTTTTAGGGGCAAATTTTTAAATAACAATTTTACCATTATTTATATCGATTGTTTTTGATTTTAAAAAAAAGAAAAAAATTATTTTATATAAAAATATTTTTTAATAAAATATATATATTATATAATCATACTTGTAGTTGTATTATCTGCGAGACATCGCCACCACCCAACAAGTCAAAATGCTCGCTATATGCAACCAGCTCCACTGTCTGTGTGTTAGGCATGGGCGGTATGACGGTATTACGGTATACCGGGGTATTTAGAGATACCGACGGTATTGAAAATCAATACCGTCAAAATCACAGATCCATTTCAGTTTATATTACAGTGAAACGGAGTTTTAACAGTGGTTGGTTGTAGTGCACTGCACACACGCGCCAGCAGAGGGCGAGACCAGTCCTCGAGTCACTAGTGGAGCGAGGCAGCGAGCCGCAGAGCTGGTTGTCTATACACAGGAGGAGGAGGGGAAACCCTGATTCACTGGAAATTAAATGAGAGTCGAGACACGCTTACCGTTGCTGCCTGGTGCTGCGGGCTAACTGGCTGTTCTGAGAGCTAACTGTTGTGTATGTGTATCACAATGGTGGTCACGCTTTACGGTAATGTTCCGACAGTGCTGTGAAAATACCGTAAAGCGTTGTGGTAAGTTAGAGTGTGTGTTGTTGTGGACTGGTGGAGCAAGCAAATAAACGGTAAAACGTTACGTCACAGTCCGGTGCGTTTTTGAATACACAATACTAACGTTACTAGTACTAGGGTGCTGCGGGGCTCCTGGCTACCATTCTGAGAGTTAACGTTAGTATTACTAGGATGCTGCAGGCTTCTGGCTAGTGGCTCCATTCTGAGAGCTAATGATAGTAGCACTCGGATGCTGCGGGCTAACTGGCCATCTCCGCGATTTGTTTACTTGGTAACACGGGTTGCCCCCCCCCCCCCCCCCGCTGATGAAAATGAAAGTCATACCGTTCAATACCGTACACCGGGGTATTATGTAATCAAGGTATAACGGTATGAAAAAAGTGATACCGCCCAAGCCTACTGTGTGTACTCGAGTAGCCTCCAGCTACGGCCAGGATTCTCCGGAGCTGCAGCTGGACCCTATACTGTAGCCTCCAGCTACGGCCAGGATTCTCCGGCGCTGCAGCTGGACCCTATTGACTATATTCAGCTCGAATCCGCATCAACTCAGTGTTATAAGACATTGATATCAGGAGCTATCTGTAGCTATTTAGTTTAATGGGACGTTTCGTTTTGAAGTGAGCTAACGCGAGCTATCATGCACTACTAGACTTGCTGTAGCATTTGTTGATATCAGTAGCTAGCCGGCTGGCAGGCTCACCGAGGTCCCAGTGTCCCACTAGAGCAGACATGGGCATTGTACGAAAGATTACATGATAATTTTTTTTTTCTTTTTTTTTAATTAAAAAAAGAAATTTACTTTTTTTTTCATGTCAACGTTCACACACACAATATACGCTTACCTAGTGTAACTGAGGGGTACAATTCCCTGACTGTATTGATAAGTATGGTATCATTAAACCACTACCGCTTTATGTACTTTAACTACTGGCCATACAGTACACAATATATGAATATGATGAACACTTCCCACAATGAAATCGGTTCCAGTCAAAGGTATTAATCAAGTATTTAATGGAGCAAAAGGTACATATGATACTTATATTACATTTGATTGCACTTGTAAGGTAAATGAGTATTCATAGGCAAATCAACACTGAATGTCCATTCTCTGGTTACACAGGAGGCAACTATACAACCTGGCTCTTAGGGAATTATATCTATGGTACACTTAATGATATAGCGGGATATACTGGAAGGGGTCCTCCCGGTTGTAAGCCGGCAGGGGGGGTAGGAGAGCTGTCGGTAGTAGAACGTCTGGTCAACGATATCTAGGGAGACTTCGAGTACAGAAGACAGTGCGATAGACTCTTGATCCGCAGACGAATACAGCTTGGTTCTCTTGTAGGCTGTAGCTCCACAGTGAAGAAAGCTAGGCGGCCTCAGGCTCTCTGAGCGCCGACTCGACCTTGACTCCTCTCGGGGGTAAATCCAACACTCACAGGCGTCGGCGATTATCCGCTCCACAAATCACAGTACCAAAGCAAATATATATTCCAGCCGCACAGGGCTATGCAGACGTCGGGTAGGTAATCCAGTGTACATGTCCATTCGGTCCTCGCCTAGATCTCCTCGGATGAAAGCGCCATGTGGTCGGCCCAGCCTGGATAAGAATCTAGCTAACACGAGGAAGCGTTGGAGATGCTGGTCACTTTAGAACTCTAACCGCACGATGCACCATACACAATAGACTATTATTAACTTAATAGAACTACGTCGCACTCGACGGTACAGTGCCAAACTCTGACAATTCAGTTATTAATTCGCACGCGGTCTCAATGCTATTCTGGGGCCAAACAGGCCATACTTCACCGCACGTCGTATCGTGGGTGAGGCTTCACGTTGGTTACTAAGTTTCTGACTAAGTTTCTGACTAAGTGCCTCTGTATTCACTTACGCCATATTTATATGCACGGTGAACAAATAGTGCCACTCTCATTTCTGTCGCCGTATCCCTGGGCAGAGCCGGGGCTAGTACAGACATGTCTTGTCGGTAACTTTGAACTTGACTCCGGGGGCTGGTCCCCTGGCGCCTGGTCCTTTGTCCAATAGGAGAATGAACTATTATGGGCTATAGTAGGCTAAAGGGATATTCCGTGTATATGTACAAGGAATATACAAGGGATATCAAACGATATACAAATACTATTCAATATATATCAACAAATAAATATATATACTCTGTTTAATCTGATCCTTCGTAACACCTAGGATTTGACTTGATTCAACAACAAAGCAGTCGGGGCAAGCCGAACCGGTATCGATTCACAGGTACCGGTACCGTATCGGTTCAAATGTGAACGGTACCCATCCCTACTGAACACACAACTGCAGGGCAAGGGCATTTTTGCTCATGAAATGCATAGCCATGTGAAAGCCTTCATGACAAAGTTGCAATTAATTTCAAGGCAACTAGGCAGCAACAATCTCAAACACATGAAAACCCTGAAAGAAGTCAAACCATCAGCTGATCACCGGCCCAGGTACTCATCCATGTTGGGAGCACTGCATGATGCATTTTCAAGGCGTTGAAATGCAGCTGGTTTCCTCTCCCTTTACCTGCAGTGTTGATAGTTGCTCAGCTTGAACTCATTGACCTGCAGTCTGATTCACTACTGAAAGAGCACTTTAAGTCAGCATCACTGCTAGAGTTCTACTCTGCTCTCAAGGAGGAGAACTTTCCAAACATGAGGAGACATGCTCAGAAGATGTTGGTTCTCTTTGGATCCACCTACATATGTGAACAGACATTCTCAGTCATGACGTTTACCAAGTCCAGGTACAGATCCTCTCTCACTGATGAACATCTGGCAGCTGTGCTTCGCATCTCCACCTCAGACATGCAACCTGACTTTGATGGACTTGTTAAAGCTCAACAGAGACTGGATTTATCACACTGAATGAAAAAAAAGAACTGAAGAACACTAAAATGTGGAAATATAACAAGTGAAATGGGACACTTGATCTTTTTTTTTTCAAAGTTCTGAAAACATTAAATGTTTAATATAGGCATGTAAAGTAAAAAAGTTCAGTTCAGTTCGGTTCACTATAGGAGGTCGAACTCGTCGAAAATATGAAGCAATACTAACTTTACTTTTCTTCATAGCTAAATTAATCAGACAGTCAGCCAGTCTATCAGAGTGAGTGCTCAGTCGATTGTTCCCGCTGATCATACCTGCTGAGTGCTCACTGCTCAGCTCGCGTGAGTGACGTCATCACACGCCTTGGATAATTTAGGAGTGAAATGCGAATGCAAGGCTTGAAAGCACTACTCGGAAGCCCGCCCCCAGATAATATTTACCAATCGCAACGGCCAATTAAAGGGGCAATTCGCGACCATCTCGTTGCAGTGTACAGCCCTGCACCTGCAATATAACCCATATAACTCTGAATGATAGCATGTATAATAATGCTGTATATACCGTATATATCGATTTATTCTTACCATATATACAGTATATATACTGTATATATGGTACATTATTATATACTATACTAGGGCTGTCTAAATGAATGCTTTAACTCTGGAAATTAATTTAAATGATTTAAAGCATTCAAATAAATTAATCTAGATTAATCTATGCAGTGCAAAATCTTCAACGTTCTGAACTTTCAGCAGTATCTTAGCTTGTTCTTTTTTTGCATCGACTCACGCACCTTTTTGAAAATCATCTGACATGAAGATGAACACATTTGTTGTTAACACTTTGACTGCCGGGACCCGTCTTTAGACGTCTTTGCTGGCCATGCTAAAGTTGCCGGGGGACGCTGTACAGCGTCCTTATATCAATATTTCAAAAATCTGCGATCGGATTCATAATGTCCCTCCGCTGGCCTGAGATCCACCAGCAGGACCCACTGAGCTCTCTGGCGGTTCAGGAGCGCCATCTGGTGGCCGATCGGCGCAACCGCTTAACAGGAAGCGCAGTAGAGGTTTTGCTGGTCGGCCATATTACTTCCGGGCACTCGGTATAGGTTCCGGCACTCTAGCTCGTCACACTACATAGCGATCGATTGCCAATAACTCGATAAACAACATGATTTGGACGTATATACCATTATACAAGCTGGAGATGGACCGGGTAATAATATATCCCATAATGATAAAATTTCTACTCGACGATGATCGCCCAACGGCGCGCGGAGACTGGGGTGAGTTTCAGCGTGTAACGTTACCGTCTTCGATAATAACTGATATTATCAACATTTGACCCACATTAGATGATTGGTATAACGCTGCCCACGGAATTATAAACGCCCCCTCGCCCATCCGGTCAACATCAGATGACGTGTAGTAACTTCTAGAAGTACGTCTAGTTGGAATTTTTTATATCGCGCTGATTGCCATCAAACTGTATTTCATCATCAATATAATGCATTTGGGGCTATATATCACGTTCTGGAGAAAGCTGCAGAAAGAGATGAAAACATACTTATACATTAGACCATACTTTACTATGAATATGTGAATGAAAAAGTTTAACGTTGCTACACAATGAACAATACATATAGGACTTTGAATGGGCCCTAATAATGGCAATGTAGCAATAGAATTTAAAAAGTTATAGCCCTGCAAAGAAGGGGACTTTCTCCATAGACAAATAGCGCTGGCAATCTATGGTATATCATTAATTTAACCTTAGGCAACCAAAGTGTTAATATGATTTATATTACCGGTAGTTCATACAAGACATTATCGTCCTCTAAGTCAATCT
Organism: Notolepis coatsorum; assembly: GCF_963971535.1. Taxonomy (NCBI): domain Eukaryota; kingdom Metazoa; phylum Chordata; class Actinopteri; order Aulopiformes; family Paralepididae; genus Notolepis; species Notolepis coatsorum. The sequence continues at coordinate 17,837 of NW_028171349.1, forward strand.
GCACTTTAACATAGGCCTGGGTTGTTTTTATTTCTGTTAGCGCCGCGGATATAAGAAAGAGGTCTTTATAGCTGAGTCAATGTTGATGGTTTTGTTGAACATTTGTATTTCACAGGAGAGAAACTGTATTCAAAGAAAGCTATTAAAATAGTATTTGAATCTAAATATAGTTTATTTGTGTTGATTTTACATTAATTCCATGATTTTACTCAAGTAAATATCTGTCACAAGCTTCGGTCTTAAGTAGAAAATGCTATTTTTAATCTAGATTAATTACAGAAAATTGTGAGATTAATTAGTTAATTATTTTGTATCTATCGACAGCACTAATATATATATATATATATTACGGATTGGCATTAAAAAAAATCCAGATCGATTGATGGCATGATGTACTCGAGTAGTGAGCCTACATCCTCCGGCCGCCTCAGACCCACTCTCCTATCCGAGCTCCAGCTGTCATCAAAAGAGAAGTCGCCTATTCTGGGTCCTTGCCCCACAATGGTGGAACAAACTTCCAACCAGTTAGGACAGCCGAAACCCGTCCAATCTTTCGCCGTCGACTAAAGACGCACTTCTTCAATCAATATCTGAAATGAAGAAGAAAAAAAGAGACTAACCCTAACTAACCTTACTGTCATGCACTTGTCCTAATAAACTAACCTACAATGTAGCACTCAACACTTTGATGAACATTGTTACTCAGCTGATAAGAGTTGTACCCTTCCTGATGACTTGTACAAAACTTGTAAGTCGCTTTGGATAAAAGCGTCAGCTAAAGATAGGTACAGAGTGTACCTAACAACAAAGATAGCTTCTGAGGAGTAGCAGCAGGTAGCACATTGCTAACAACAAAGATAGCTACAGAGTAGTAGCAGGTAGCACGTTGGTAACAACAAAGATAGCTACAGAGGAGTAGTAGCAGGTAGCACATTGCTAACAACAAAGATAGCTACAGAGGAGTAGTAGCAGGTAGCACATTGCTAACAACAAAGATAGCTACAGAGGAGTAGTAGCAGGTAGCACATTGCTAACAACAAAGATAGCTACAGAGTAGTAGCAGGTAGCACATTGCTAACAACAAAGATAGCTACAGAGTAGCAGCAGGCAGCACATTGCTAACAACAAAGATAGCTACAGAGTAGTAGCAGGTAGCACGTTGCTAACAACAAAGATAGCTACAGAGTAGTAGCCGGTAGCACGTTGCTAACAACAAATATAGCTTCAGAGTAGTAGCAGTTAGCACATTGCTAACAACAAAGATAGCTTCAGAGGAGTAGCAGGTAGCACATGGCTAACAACAAAGATAGCTTCAGAGGAGTAGCAGGTAGCACATTGCTAACAACAAAGATAGCTTCAGAGGCGTAGCAGGTAGCACATGGCTAACAACAAAGATAGCTTCAGAGTAGTAGCAGGTAGCACATTGCTAACAACAAAGATAGCTTCAGAGGAGTAGCAGTTAGCACATGGCTAACAACAAAGATAGCTTCAGAGGAGTAGCAGGTAGCACGTTGCTAACAACAAAGATAGCTTCAGAGGAGTAGCAGGTAGCACGTTGCTAACAACAAAGATAGCTTCAGAGGAGTAGCAGTTAGCACATTGCTAACAACAAAGATAGCTTCAGAGGAGTAGCAGGTAGCACGTTGCTAACAACAAAGATAGCTTCAGAGGAGTAGTAGCAGTTAGCACGTTGCTAACAACAAAGATAGCTTCAGAGGAGTAGTAGCAGTTAGCACATTGCTAACAACAAAGATAGCTTCAGAGGAGTAGCAGGTAGCACATTGCTAACAACAAAGATAGCTACAGAGTAGTAGCAGGTAGCACATTGCTAACAACAAAGATAGCTTCAGAGGAGTAGCAGGTAGCACGTTGCGAACAACAAAGATAGCTTCAGAGGAGTAGTAGCAGTTAGCACATTGCTAACAACAAAGATAGCTTCAGAGGAGTAGCAGGTAGCACATTGCTAACAACAAAGATAGCTTCAGAGGAGTAGCAGTTAGCACATTGCTAACAACAAAGATAGCTTCAGAGGAGTAGCAGGTAGCACATGGCTAACAACAAAGATAGCTTCAGAGGAGTAGCAGTTAGCACATTGCTAACAACAAAGATAGCTTCAGAGGAGTAGCAGGTAGCACATTGCGAACAACAAAGATAGCTTCAGAGGAGTAGTAGCAGTTAGCACGTTGCTAACAACAAACACTATACAAAATATACAATATACAAAACTAAAATGTACAAAATGTAAAAATGAGGTAGAGGTAGTGCAAATATTTGAGTAATAAATAAAATAGAAAATGGTGTAGTGTTAAAAAGTGTCTAAAGTGAACGAAGTGAACTCTGCTGCCTTCCACTGGTCTCCAGGACAAGCAGTGAACGAGTTAGGAAAGGGGGAGGGGCTACTTCCACTTGTCTGTAGGACACGTAGTGAACGAGTTAGGAAAGGGGGCGTGGCTACTTCCACTGGTCTCCAGGACACGTAGTGAACAAGTTAGGAAAGGGGGCGTGGCTACTTCCACTGGTCTCCAGGACACGTAGTGAACGAGTTAGGAGAGGGGGAGGGGCTACTTCCACTGGTCTCCAGGACAAGTAGTGAACGAGTTAGGAGAGGGGGAGGGGCTACTTCCACTGGTCTCCAGGACAAGTAGTGAATGAGTTAGGAGAGGGGGAGGGGCTACTTCCACTGGTCTCCAGGACGCGTAGTGAACGAGTTAGGAAAGGGGGAAAGGGGGAGGGGCTACGTCCACTTGTCTCCAGGACACGTAGTGAACGAGTTAGGAGAGGGGGAGGGGCTACTTCCACTGGTCTCCAGGACAAGTAGTGAACGAGTTAGGAGAGGGGGAGGGGCTACTTCCACTGGTCTCCAGGACAAGTAGTGAACGAGTTAGGAGAGGGGGAGGGGCTACTTCCACTGGTCTCCAGGACACGTAGTGAACGAGTTAGGAGAGGGGGAGGGGCTACTTCCACTGGTCTCCAGGACAAGTAGTGAACGAGTTAGGAAAGGGGGCGTGGCTACTTCCACTGGTCTCCAGGACACGTAGTGAACGAGTTAGGAAAGGGGGAGGGGCTACTTCCACTGGTCTCCAGGACAAGTAGTGAACGAGTTAGGAGAGGGGGAGGGGCTACTTCCACTGGTCTCCAGGACAAGTAGTGAACGAGTTAGGAAAGGGGGAGGGGCTACGTCCACTTGTCTCCAGGACACGTAGTGAACGAGTTAGGAAAGGGGGAGGGGCTACTTCCACTGGTCTCCAGGACACGTAGTGAACGAGTTAGGAAAGGGGGAGGGGCTACTTCCACTGGTCTCCAGGACACGTAGTGAACGAGTTAGGAAAGGGGGAGGGGCTACTTCCACTGGTCTCCAGGACAAGCAGTGAATGAGTTAGGAAAGGGGGCGTGGCTACTTCCACTGGTCTCCAGGACACGTAGTGAACGAGTTAGGAAAGGGGGAGGGGCTACTTCCACTGGTCTCCAGGACACGTAGTGAACGAGTTAGGAAAGAGGGAGGGGCTACTTCCACTGGTCTCCAGGACAAGCAGTGAATGAGTTAGGAAAGGGGGCGGGGCTACTTCCACTGGTCTCCAGGACAAGCAGTGAATGAGTTAGGAAAGGGGGAGGGGCTACTTCCACTGGTCTCCAGGACAAGCAGTGAATGAGTTAGGAAAGGGGGCGGGGCTACTTCCACTGGTCTCCAGGACAAGCAGTGAATGAGTTAGGAAAGGGGGAGGGGCTACTTCCACTGGTCTCCAGGACAAGACTTCCACTGGTCTCCAGGACAAGCAGTGAACGAGTTAGGAAAGGGGGAGGGGCTACTTCCACTGGTCTCCAGGACAAGCAGTGAACGAGTTAGGAAAGGGGGAGGGGCTACTTCCACTGGTCTCCAGGACAAGCAGTGAACGAGTTAGGAGAGGGGGAGGGGCTACTTCCACTGGTCTCCAGGACAAGCAGTGAACGAGTTAGGAAAGGGGGCGTGGCTACTATGGATTCACCTGACGGCCACCGCAGATCCTGCATGTGAATCCGATCATTCAAATAGCTTCTATTCAAATCTTTTCTAATTTGTGGTGAACATTCATGACCCCCTAGAGGAAGAACCCCAGTGTTTCCCCTACCATTGCCTTGGTGGGGCGGGCCCTGCAGGTTCTATACAACAAGAGGTGCTAATCCAGAGCCTGCAGAATAATGAAGGACCCCCACCACCCCAACAACAGCCTGTTCAAGCTTCTGCGGTCAGGCAAACGCCTGCGAACACCAGCAACTAGGACAGAGAGACTTCGGCTCAGCTTCTTCCCCCAGGCCATCAGTCTTGAACACTGAACTCTCCACACACAAGCACACATGAGCACACACACAACACACACACTGTACACGCTCACACACTAGCAGCCACTTTAACATGAGCACACACACACACACATACTGTATACGCTCACACAGGGACCGAAACTAAAGCCTGCCGCCCGCCAGGGGCGGTCTGTTTTTACCTTTGGCGCATGACACTTAGAGGGCTGCCCGCCGTGTGGCGTGTAGACGTGTAGTTCATAAGCAGGCCCCTAAAAATATTTGTATGCGAACGGTAAAAATCAATTACGCGCACGCTGTGCGAATACAGATTATAGCCTCTCGTCTTTTTTTTCCTCCGCTGCGAGATCGTTAAAAAACTACAAGTCCCACATTGCACTCAAGCCAACGGTCCAATCACAGTAGAGTGAAGTGACTGGTTTCATGGGAAATAAAGCAAATGACCAATCGGAAGCTCTCATTTTTCTTGTTTACTTCCTGAAACTCCGCGATCAGGGCTCTCGTTTTCCGAGACACCAACTTATTATAGTCTCTCTTACCAATAGCAATAGATTTTAGAACACCTAGATTTATCGATAGCAATAGTAATATAACGTTAATGCAACAAAACGAATGCCTTGCTTTGTTAATCATAACGTTGATGCAGTAGCGTATGTCGGTGTGTTGGCTGTAACGGACATGACAATAACATAACGTGTACACATTAAAATTGCGATAATCTATTCTAACATTTTCAAATCGATGCAGTTGAATTTCCCCCTTAGGATCGATGCATTGTTACACCCCTACACCAAAGTCACTGGCCCACTGTGTATCTGTGTGTATAATAGCTTGGCTAGCGTTATCAACAGCAGAGGTGGGCAATGGGTCCAGCTGCAGCGCCGGAGTGCAAGCGATGTGATGTAATTGGCAGACTCGACTGTCAATCAATGGTCTACCTGACACGCAAACTCAAACAATGTTTCTGTACTGGAGGTGTGATTGATTGATTGATTGAAAACTTTATTAACAGATTGCAGAATGGGTACAATACAGTACAGCTCAATACACACAATTGTTAAGGGGATGCAGACCAGAGAAAGACTTTCGTCTTGTTTACATCAGGGTCCCCCATTTCAATTAATCAGGAAAGTGTACAGTAGGAAAGTGTACAGTATTTCAATAGGCAACCCTGAAAAGATTATTTTTCTAGAAGAGCAACACAGCCAAAACAGACAGTGGAGCTGTTTGCAGATAGCAAGCATTTTGACTTATTGCGTGGTGGCGATGTCTCGCAGATAATACAACTACAAGTATGATTATATAATATATATTTTATTTAAAAAAAAATTGTATATATAAAATATATATTGGCGGGTAAGAAATATGCTTGGCGGGTAGACTCTTCCCATCTACCCGCCACTGGCCGGTGAGTCAAAAAGTTAATTTCGCTCCCTGCGCTCACACACTAGCAGTCACTTTAGCACGAACAGAACACACACACACTCATGCTGCACACGCTCACACTTATGGTCACCTTACTTTACACAATGAAAGGTCACTTTAAAAAAAAGAACGGGAGTGGTTCTTGTATAGTAAACAGATGGATAGCAAGATAACATAAGGACACATAGTATAGCATTGTATAATAGTGTACATAAGACCCAGTGCCTCATCCGTAGCTAACAGTGTATTGCACTATCACAGGACCTAGCATGTCCTACCATGCTTTTTGTAAACGTCATGTACATATACCTGATATGTCTTATTCTTATTACTTGTATTATGCACTTCGTTGCGTGCAAGACCCCCCGCATTTCACTGTATACTTGTATGCCGTGACAAATAAAACTCTTGACTCGACTCGACCCTAGTGAGGACTCAGCACATCTCGTTTGAAACCCTGGGGAAAGACAGCGCAGCTTGGCTACTCGCCTGCCTCACCGAGATATGGAGAGAAAACGCCAAATCATGTTCCTTTATTTCCTTCTCCTTGTTCTCTCTACGAACAACTTTCCAAAGATTTGGTAGGTGAGGTGAACACTGAACCCTTTTTAAAACTAATTCTACCCACATTTGGCAGGTGTTAATGTGGAGCCCTGCAGGTGTTAACGTCGAGCCCCTGCAGTCTTTGGAAGATTCTAGGTTCACAGTCGGAACCTGAGGCCCTCCGAGGGTAATCTGCAAGCGCATGGTGCTCAGTTTGGGCTGAGTCATCTAATGTGATGTGCATTCCAATGATTGAAAGACAAAAGATCAGCGAAATGTGACGTTATGCGAGGCGATCTACCACCGTTTCAATATCGGTTGGGATTTGGAATAACTACTAGTGCATGATGCCAGGTTTGAGGCTCTGTAAGCCCAGGGCACTCAGTTGCATTTAACAGCGTATGTTTCACCCACTTTAAGACTTAAAATCAAGTGCGTTGCATCTTGCAACTAAAGTGGACCATCTTTATCCGTATATATATATATATATATATATATATATATATATCATAAAACAAACTGTTTCATGCAACAAGATCACAGACCTGCATGTAAAAGGTAGAAATAAGCCAAATCACTGTCTTCAACCATTCTCGTTGTGGCATTGCATTTGTTTCCTACAAGTAATATGGTTTGTTACATGATGACACTTGTTATTGGTTATGTTTAGGCGTTTGATGAATGAATGAATGAATGAATGAAAACTTTATTAACAGATTGCAGAATGGGTACAATACAGTAAGGCTCAATAAGGGGATGCAGACCAGAGAAAGACTTTCGTCTTGTTTACATCAGGGTCCCCCATTTTCAATTCACAGTGTAATGTCATAATCTCCTATTCTTTGATTACAAACCAAACATGACAGGCAACATCGTTCTCTATCAGCTACTAGTACTCTGTTCTACTCTGTGTAGCCTGACAGGGAGTTCATAACATCAGGTTAGCTTGCTGTTAGCTCGCTGTTAGCTCGCTGTTAGCCTGCTGTTAGCTTGCTGCTAGCTTGCTGTTAGCTTGCTGTTAGCTTGCTGTTAGCTTGCTGTTAGCTTGCTGCTAGCTTGCCGTTAGCTCGCTGTTAGCTTGCTGCTGTTAGCGGTTCAGGTTCACATAGTGCGACACGTTAGCCACCGTTAGCTACCGCCCGCCCGGTACATCGAATGGAGAAGTTGTTATTAAACGTACCTTTTAACGACACCAGTCTTGATCTTAATTTGCCTTATCCTCGGATCCGCCATGATGATGAGAGAGAGGTGTTCGCGTCGAGCTTGTTGTGTTGTTACTGCTGGTAAGTAACTGCTCAGTAACGACGAAGACTGTTGATGCTGCTGGCAGTGCGGCTGGATGCAGACAGAGACCACGTGACCAGAGAGAACCCACGTGCAGGGTTTGATTGATTGATTGAACACTTTATTAACAGATTGCAGAATGGGTACAATACAGTACAGCTCAATACACACAATTGTTAAGGGGATGCAGACCAGAGAAACACTTTCGTCTTGTTTACATCAGGGTCCCCCATTTTCAATTCATATAGACATTTATGACATACATGACATACATGACATTTATGGCATAGGGACATATAGGTATTTAGTACTGATACATTTGTGACATAAACGGTATTCAAATATACAGTACTGTTACCCCTAGATCCTGACAGAGTATATACATATGATGGGGAGGGGACTGTACATTAGGAGGGGGTGGGTGGGTGGGAGAGAAATATACATGCGGTGGGGAGGAGACTGTCTATTAGGAGGTGGTGGGGGTTTTGGGCATTTACGGTGGCCAGTTTAGAATTGCAGCCTCCCGTAGGTGCTCTTTAAGAGCGGTTTTGAATGTGGGTAGTGATTCACATTCCTTTACAGCTGGGTAGGGCGTTCCACATTGATGTGGCATAATTGCTAAACGTGTTTAGTCCCTTGTTTGAGCCGAATCTGGGTTTAACATGATTTGTTGAGCTTCCTCTGGTGTTGTGATCATGGTATTCACTGACCTTTGGGAAGTATTTTGACATGTACATGGGTACCTTGGTCGTCTTGTAGACCAGGCCCATTGCAAGTTGCTGTACTCTGTCGTCTACTCTAAGCCATCCTAGGCTGTCAAAGTGGGCAGGGGTGAGGTGGGTTCTAGGAGTAAGGTCAAGCAGTAGTCTGACCAGTTTGTTTTGAGATGTTTGTAATTTTGTTTTTAGCGCCTTTGAGGTGCTTTGGTACCATGAGGTGCAAGCATAGTCGTAGTACCCTTGAATGAGTGCTCCTGCCAGAGTCTTCAGGGTATTCTTGTTTACCAGAGAGGAGATCCGGTACAAGAATCTTGTTCGTTGGTTGACTTTTTTTATTACTACATTGGATGCCATTTTGTCACAGGAAAGATTAGCCTCTAGGATGGAACCCAGGTAGGTAATTTCATCTTTCCTTGTGACAATATTGTCACCCACTGTAACTGAGAAGCCGTCGGTCTTGCTGAGTTTGTTATTTGAACCGAAGAGAATGGACTCTGTTTTGCCCATGTGTAATGATAGTTTGTTATCAGCGAGGGTGTAAAGTACTTGAGTAATTGTACTTCGTTACAATACTTAAGTACTGTTTTTAGGGATTTGTACTTTACTCAAGTATTATTAGGTTTGTATACTGTTTGTACTTTTACTCAATTACATTTCAGAAAAAAAACATACTTTTTACTATTACATTTAAAATGCAAAATAAAAAAGACTGCCAGAGAAGACAACCCACTTTCTCATATAAGATGCAGTGGTGTGTGACTGTGTATCATATCTCTCACCAGTGATGAATAAGAGCAGAATGATAAGCAGAATCTAGTGGTTTAGGAGTCGAAGAGGCAGCATTTCTGTGAATCACGTCTCCATAGACCTGTTCGCTGTATACAAACATGCCGTGTTTGAGCCAATCAGCAACACCAACGGACTCACGTGACTAAGTCGCCCCGGACCTGCGCGAGCTGCTGCGCTAAAAGAATACGAGGGGGGTCTATGGAGAAACCATGACACTCCCCTGACTAACAGTATAATGGAGCTCTATGGAGAAACCATGACACTCCCCTGACTAAAAGTATAATGGAGCTCTATGGAGAAACCATGACACTCCCCTGACTAACAGTATAATGGAGCTCTATGGAGAAACCATGACACTCCCCTGACTAACAGTATAATGGAGCTCTATGGAGAAACCATGACACTCCCCTGACTAACAGTATAATGGAGCTCTATGGAGAAACCATGACACTCCCCTGACTAACAGTATAATGGAGCTCTATGGAGAAACCATGACACTCCCCTGACTAACAGTATAATGGAGCTCTATGGAGAAACCATGACACTCCCCTGACTAAAAGTAGTTTCAAACAAAAACGGCTGGATGTCATTTTGCCAAATCAGCAGCATGGCTGTGAGTGTGAATCTTTCACCTTTTACATATCTAGCGTTGGCATGGATTGATTGTTTAGAGATGATCTAAATTAGATCGCTAGCATGGCTAACAAATGCAAATATATTGTAGTCGTCCCCGTATTTCTGACCTGAGAGGAATTTTGTTTAGCTTGCATTTAGTACAAGTTTAAGGCTTATAAACTCATCTTGCAGAGCATTAAATGAATGTTGTAGATTATCAGTAGCTACTGTATTTGTACAGAATCCGTGGTACAGTAGATAATTGTGTCATCCGCATATAAATGTGCTTGACAGCCCTTCAAGGACAGAATAATGTAATTAATATAAATAGTAAATAAAACGGGGCATTAAGGACTCGAGCCACCCGAACAACTGCCTCTTTGAACTGCTGCCGTCAGGCAAGCGATACAGGAGTCTCAAGGCGAGCACAGAAAGACTCAGAAGTAGCTTCTATCCCCAGGCCATCAGGCTGCTAAACGAACAATGAATGAACACTACACAACAACAACCACCAAACACACATAGCACACACATCCACACGCACACACTCACTTTAAACAAACACACTGTAGCACCCACTACACACACTTTATAGCACACACCCACTTTAAACAAACACACTGTAGCACCCACTCCCCACACTTTATATTTATGGATGAAGGATTGCACTACAACTCGTACACCTTACTGTAAATTGTACCTAAAATTGTACCTCATCCCATTTCTGCTTTGCACTAGATAGTACTGTACATTAGTACACTGCATAGTATTGTGTATTGTATATTATATGGTAACTCAGAACATTGTACATATGTCTATACCGAACAACTGTGACCTCATTTTCTTCTTCTAAATTCATGCTATATTATGTTATTATGTTATTTGATACTATCTTGTCTAGCACAGTCTCTGGAGCGTAACAGTAAGAAGCATTTTGTATGAAAGTATTCTGTACTTCTGTATGACAACTATTAAAGAACTTGAACATAGGATCGATCCTTGTGGAACACCTTTTGTAATGGGTAATAATTCTGACTGGGTTTGGCCCACTTTCACACATTGGTTTCTGCCTGATAAATAGCTCCGGAACCAACCGCAAACAATTCCATCAAAACCAATACTGTCTATTCAACAGGAGATAATGATCAACCATATCAAATGCTCTGAACAAATCTATAAATAGGGCAGCACAATGTTTATTTTATTATTATTTTTTAATGCAGAAACTATATAATTTATAACTAAAGTCATAGCTGGGGTCTTCACAGGCAGCTCACAGTCTGGGAGGGGGGTCTTCACAGGCAGCTCACAGTCTGGGAGGGGGGTCTTCACAGGCAGCTCACAGTCTGGGAGGAGGGTCTTCACAGGCAGCTCACAGTCTGGGAGGGTCTTCAGAGGCAGCTCACAGTCTGGGAGGGGGGTCTTCACAGGCAGCTCACAGTCTGGGAGGGGGGTCTTCACAGGCAGCTCACAGTCTGGGAGGGGGGTCTTCAGAGGCAGCTCACAGTCTGGGAGGGGGGTCTTCACAGGCAGCTCACAGTCTGGGAGGGGGGTCTTCACAGGCAGCTCACAGTCTGGGAGGGTCTTCACAGGCAGCTCACAGTCTGGGAGGGGGGTCTTCACAGGCAGCTCACAGTCTGGGAGGGGGGTCTTCAGAGGCAGCTCACAGTCTGGGAGGGTCTTCACAGGCAGCTCACAGTCTGGGAGGAGGGTCTTCACAGGCAGCTCACAGTCTGGGAGGGGGGTCTTCACAGGCAGCTCACAGTCTGGGAGGGGGGTCTTCACAGGCAGCTCACAGTCTGGGAGGGGGGTCTTCACAGGCAGCTCACAGTCTGGGAGGAGGGTCTTCACAGGCAGCTCACAGTCTGGGAGGGGGGTCTTCACAGGCAGCTCACAGTCTGGGAGGGGGGTCTTCACAGTCTGGGAGGGGGGTCTTCACAGGCAGCTCACAGTCTGGGAGGGGGGTCTTCACAGGCAGCTCACAGTCTGGGGGGGTCTTCACAGGCAGCTCACAGTCTGGGAGGGGGGTCTTCACAGGCAGCTCACAGTCTGGGGGGGGGGGTCTTCACAGGCAGCTCACAGTCTGGGAGGGGGGTCTTCACAGGCAGCTCACAGTCTGGGAGGGTCTTCAGAGGCAGCTCACAGTCTGGGAGGGTCTTCAGAGGCAGCTCACAGTCTGGGAGGGTCTTCAGAGGCAGCTCACAGTCTGGGAGGGTCTTCAGAGGCAGCTCACAGTCTGGGAGGGGGGTCTTCACAGGCAGCTCACAGTCTGGGAGGGTCTTCAGAGGCAGCTCACAGTCTGGGAGGGTCTTCAGAGGCAGCTCACATTCTGGGAGGGTCTTCAGAGGCAGCTCACAGTCTGGGAGGGTCTTCAGAGGCAGCTCACAGTCTGGGAGGGTCTTCAGAGGCAGCTCACAGTCTGGGAGGGTCTTCAGAGGCAGCTCACAGTCTGGGAGGGTCTTCAGAGGCAGCTCACAGCTCCGGGGTTGTCACCAGCTTGGCTGGCCGTTCACACTAATACAATTGGCTGTATTAGAGGGTGGGAAAGCTGGCGGGGTGGGTCCGGGTCGTTGTAAACAGCGACTCCTACAGTTCGGTCGGGGCGCCTGCTCAGCGAGGATAGGATCTAAGGGCGGTAGTGTGATCCTTCCACACGTTACACCCTCTCAGTGAGAGTCCGCGCTGCCAGGTGAAAAGAAGCGGTGATTGGCTGGACGTGTGTCGGAGGAACCACGTGATAGCCTCCACTCTCCCAGACCGACTGTGGGGGGTAAGTGCGCAGCGACCAGGAAGGGATTGGGAATTGGCATAACGACTAACGTTGGGATGGGAGAAAATCGGAGGAAAAAGGAGGGGGAAAAAGATCAATAAAATAATAAAAAAAAAAAAAAAATCTAACCCTAACCCTAACTAACCTTACTGTCCTAATCAACTAACCTACACTGTATCACTCAACACTTTGATGAAAATTGTTACTCAGCTGATAGAGTTGTGCCCTTCCTGATGACTTGTCGTACAGAACTTGTAAGTCGCTTTGGATAAAAGCGTTTCAGCTAAATGACTAAATGTAAAATGTACTTCATTAAACAAATGTACAGCTTGGGCAAAAATGGCTATTGAAGGCTAAGCAAATCTCTTTACCTTCAGTTATCAAACAGTCATTATATTTGACCTCTGTAGGCAGTTAGGCACCAAGCAGGGAAATAGTAGCCTTGGTTTTACTAGAATTTACTGCTTTCCAAAAATGTGTTGGGTCTAAATGAGGGATGTTCGAAATTGGCTTTTTTACCGATATACCGATATTGTCCAACTCTTCATTTCCGATACCGATATATGCGATATTGCATATATAGGTATAGGAGATAGGTAACTAACATTACATATCTCTTGTCGTGGAATTAACACAATAACAATAATAAAAGTATGCATTGATGTGTTAATTTCACTGGATGCATCAACAAGGCTTTCTAAATGTAAACATTATCTGTGAATCTCCCCTTTCTTCTCTCTCTCCCTCTGGTTCTCTCTCTCCCTTTCTCTTTTTCCCTCTCTCTTTCCTTCTCTCTCCCTTATTTATAGTAAATTTTCCTTGTACTATTGCTACTGTAATTTTTTACTTGATTTACTTGTATGCATGTACATAACCTTGTTTTTGTTGCAGCCTCCCGCCCCCCCCCCCCCTTCCCTCAAAAGGCTTTAGCTTTTTGGTCAGGCTGCTTTTGTATATAAGAATTTGTTCTTATTTGCTTGCCTGAGTAAATAAAGGTTAAATAATTTTCTTTTCTTTTTTTTGAAAACCGATCCCGATCATTTCCGATATTACATTTGAATGCCAATATCGGCCGATAATATCAGACATCTCTAGTCTGAATTATGAACTTGTAATAGCAAAATTATTTAGCATTCTTGACAGATGATGTACATTTGTTTCTAATCTGTCTAAAAGATAACCAATGGGATGGATCCCCAGAGCGTCTGGCTAGAGTCCCGGCTCTGTTCCTTTCTTTGAATAGCAGTGATAGCTCAGGTGTAAACCAAGGAGTTGACCTCCCCTTCACTCTGAGTTTCTTAAGTGGTGCGTGTTTATCAATCATTGATAGGAGAGTTTTAATGAAAAAGTCTAAGGCCAATTCTACATCCGGAAGTATATGAGATGTCACTGTTGAGTAGATCAAATAGGAAAGCTTGATCACTGAAATGTTTTAGATTTCTTTTTATAATATTGTGTGATTTTGTTTTCTTTAGCTTAGTGTTCCTGATGCAGGCTGTTGGGCAATGATCACTGATTCCTAAATAAAAAACTCTGCTAGCAATGACCACGGAGAAAATTAAATCAATGAAAGTTTTCACATACATGACTGACCACCCGACCCCTCCTTCCAGATCTATCTATTCTAAATACATTATAGTGGCTTAGTGCCATGAGGAGTCCTCATCAGATCTATCTATTCTAAATACATTATAGTGGCTTAGTGCCATGAGGAGTCATCATCAGATCTATCTATTCTAAATACATTATAGTGGCTTAGTGCCATGAGGAGTCATCATCAGATCTATCTATTCTAAATACATTATAGTGGCTTAGTGCCATGAGGAGTCCTCATCAGATCTATCTATTCTAAATACATTATAGTGGCTTAGTGCCATGAGGAGTCATCATCAGATCTATCTATTCTAAATACATTATAGTGGCTTAGTGCCATGAGGAGTCATCATCAGATCTATCTATTCTAAATACATTATAGTGGCTTAGTGCCATGAGGAGTCCTCATCAGATCTATCTATTCTAAATACATTATAGTGGCTTAGTGCCATGAGGAGTCATCATCAGATCTATCTATTCTAAATACATTATAGTGGCTTAGTGCCATGAGGAGTCATCATCAGATTTTTATTACTATGACACCTGGATCTGTTTGAGAGATCAGGATCTTTAAGCTCTCGCTGAAGATAAAAGTACCTATAAGCGGGTGGCCGGGTAGCGCAGCGGACTAAGCGTCTGTCTACCACCACAGAGCCAGTGGGATCTAATCCAGCTGTGGTGCCTCCGTCTTGGCCGACCGTCCGTACTGACACACCGGGAGACCCTGCGAGGGTGGGTCCTGGTCGTTGTAAACAGCGACTCCTACAGTTCGGTCGGGGCGCCTGCACAGCGAGGGAAGGGTCTGGGAGAGGTAGTGTGACCTTCCACATGTTACACTCTCCCAGTGAGAGTCCGCGCTGCCAGGTGAAGAGAAGCGGTGGGCTGGGTACACATGTGTCGTTGGAAGCATGTGATAGCCTCCACTCTCCCAGACCGACGGTAGGGGGCAGAGTGCGCAACGACCAGGAAGGGGATTGGGAATTGGCATAACGACTAACATTGGGAGGGGAGAAAAACGGAAAAAGGGAGGCGGGGAAAGATAATAAATAATAAATAATAATAAAATAAAATAAGTACCTATAACGCAGGGGAAGTTTAGAGGCCTGCCTGGGACAGTCTGGAACTGTTTTTGACTTACGGTGGGTTGGGACAGTTCAGTGGGGGTGGGGGGTTCACTGGTTTCCCCGTGTGGGTGGGGGCGGGGGGTTCGCTGGTTTCCCCGTGGGGGTGGGGGTGGGGGCGTGGGGTTCACTGGTTTCCCCGTGGGGGTGGGGGTGGGGGCATGAGGTTCGCTGGTTTCCCCGTGGGGGTGGGGGTGGGGGCATGAGGTTCGCTGGTTTCCCCGTGGGGGTGGGGGTGGGGGCATGAGGTTCGCTGGTTTCCCCGTGGGGGTGGGGGTGGGGGCATGAGGTTCGCTGGTTTCCCCGTGGGGGTGGGGGTGGGGGCATGAGGTTCGCTGGTTTCCCCGTGGGGGTGGGGGTGGGGGCGTGGGGTTCGCTGGTTTCCCCGTGGGGGTGGGGGTGGGGGCATGGGGTTCGCTAGTTTCCCCGTGGTGGTGGGGGTGGGGGCGTGGGGTTCGCTGGTTTCCCCGTGGGGGTGGGGGTGGGGGCGTGGGGTTCGCTAGTTTCCCCGTGGGGGTGGGGGTGGGGGCGTGGGGTTCGCTAGTTTCCCCGTGGGGGTGGGGGTGGGGGCATGGGGTTCGCTAGTTTCCCCGTGGGGGTGGGGGTGGGGGCGTGGGGTTCGCTAGTTTCCCCGTGGGGGTGGGGGTGGGGGCGTGGGGTTCGCTAGTTTCCCCGTGGGGGTGGGGGTGGGGGCGTGGGGTTCGCTAGTTTCCCAGTGGGGGCGTGGGGTTCGCTAGTTTCCCCGTGGGGGTGGGGGTGGGGGCGGGGGGTTCGCTGGTTTCCCCGTGGGGGTGGGGGTGGGGGCATGGGGTTCGCTGGTTTCCCCGTGGGGGTGGGGGCGTGGGGTTCGCTGGTTTCCCCGTAGGGGTGGGGGTGGGGGCGTGGGGTTCGCTAGTTTCCCCGTGGGGGTGGGGGTGGGGGCGTGGGGTTCGCTGGTTTCCCCGTAGGGGTGGGGGTGGGGGCGTGGGGTTCGCTGGTTTCCCCGTGGGGGCGTGGGGTTCGCTGGTTTCCCCGTGGGGGCGTGGGGTTCGCTGGCTCCCCCCTGGTGGTGGGGGCGTGGGTGGCATCCCTGTGGTGGTGCATGGCGGTGTGAGTGACACATGGGCTGTTTGTGTTTTCCTTCGGTCGTGACGTGCTCTATCGATGGACGGGGATGTGGGGGGGAGTGATGTGGGGGGTGTTCGGGGGGGTTCACATGCCTTCGAGCGACACTGTACTTATTGTATTTACTTTATGCCTATTCTTATGTCTGCACATTCCAAGTTGCACTACTTTTATTGTCTTTTATACCAATTCTTATGTCTGCAATTTATGCATTGTTTTTATTCTGTCAACTATATACAAATTGTACGCCTGTGTTCATTCTATGCTACTTGCTGTGGGGCACTTAGGGCTGCGGTGCATGTGTGACGGGTGCTATAGAGATAGTTATTCATATTTATTATTATATTGTAAAAAGATTTATGCATTGAAATGTCTGTAAGTCTCGACGACATTGAAAACGAGGGTGACCTCGATTGTCCTTTTGGAGAATAAATAAAGGTTTGAATTGAAAAGGAGAAACATGGGAAAGGGGGAGGAGACCATGAGGCAAGACGCCATATTGGATTTCATTATGACATATAATAATAAACCCACTTAATGAACCCAAACCACAAAGATGTTAATAAACTACATATCTAATGGGGCCGTCTTTAAAATGGTGACTGACATGTCACAACTTGTGAGCCTGGGTATGTATGGGTTAAGCAGGTTTCCCTGGGTATGGGTTAAGCAGGTTTCCCTGGGTATGTATGGGTTAAGCAGGTTTCCCTGGGTATGTATGGGTTAAGCAGGTTTCCCTGGGTATGTATGGGTTAAGCAGGTTTCCCTGGGTATGTATGGGTTAAGCAGGTTTCCCTGGGTATGTATGGGTTAAGCAGGTTTCCCTGGGTATGTATGGGTTAAGCAGGTTTCCCTGGGTATGTATGGGTTAAGCAGGTTTCCCTGGGTATGTATGGGTTAAGCAGGTTTCCCTGGGTATGGGTTAAGCAGGTTTCCCTGGGTATGGGTTAAGCAGGTTTCCCTGGGTATGGGTTAAGCAGGTTTCCCTGGGTATGGGTTAAGCAGGTTTCCCTGGGTATGGGTTAAGCTGGTTTCCCTGGGTATGGGTTAAGCAGGTTTCCCTGGGTATGGGTTAAGCAGGTTTCCCTGGGTATGGGTTAAGCAGGTTTCCCTGGGTATGGGTTAAGCAGGTTTCCCTGGGTATGGGTTAAGCAGGTTTCCCTGGGTATGGGTTAAGCAGGTTTCCCTGGGTATGGGTTAAGCAGGTTTCCCTGGGTATGGGTTAAGCAGGTTCCCCTGGGTATGGGTTAAGCAGGTTTCCCTGGGTGTGGGTTAAGCAGGTTTCCCTGGGTATGGGTTAAGCAGGTTTCCCTGGGTATGGGTTAAGCAGGTTTCCCTGGGTGTGGGTTAAGCAGGTTTCCCTGGGTATGGGTTAAGCAGGTTTCCCTGGGTATGGGTTAAGCAGGTTTCCCTGGGTATGGGTTAAGCAGGTTTCCCTGGGTATGGGTTAAGCAGGTTTCCCTGGGTATGGGTTAAGCAGGTTCCCCTGGGTATGGGTTAAGCAGGTTTCCCTGGGTATGGGTTAAGCAGGTTTCCCTGGGTATGGGTTAAGCAGGTTTCCCTGGGTATGGGTTAAGCAGGTTCCCCTGGGTATGGGTTAAGCAGGTTTCCCTGGGTATGGGTTAAGCAGGTTCCCCTGGGTATGGGTTAAGCAGGTTTCCCTGGGTGTGGGTTAAGCAGGTTTCCCTGGGTATGGGTTAAGCAGGTTTCCCTGGGTATGGGTTAAGCAGGTTTCCCTGGGTATGGGTTAAGCAGGTTTCCCTCAGGGCTCCACATTAGGGGGCCATAAGGAAAAGGACTTTGGACGCTCATGTTTGTCATTTGTCTTTCAGGGACAGACGGTGAGAGTCCAACCTGTTGTTGCTAAGCCCGTGGTCTGCTGTTGTTAACCCTTTCACTGCCACACGACAGCCGGTTAACCCTTTCACTGTGACAATACAACTAACCTTCTGTCGTGTGGCAGTGAAAGGGTTAAGCAAACCTCCACTGAGAGCTGGTCAGACTGCATTAATAAAACACTGATATTTACATTTTAGTGATTTGCCAACTTTTCTTCATCGTCAATCATCAAGATTGTAGAGATCCGACATATTTTTTATGAAAATAAACGTATTTGAAAGCAAAGTATGTTTCTTCTACATTTGAATCTAATCTAATCCACTGAAGCTCTGCACAGACGGTTTCAGTGGAATTATGTTGCTATGGGAACAGCCTGGACCCGTCAGCTGGTGCAACACCGAGGGTTCGGTCCCTGGTGCAGAAGTAACGGGTCCCTGGACCTCCTGGTCCCTGGTGCAGAAGTAACGGGTCCCTGGACCTCCTGGTCCCTGGTGCAGAAGTAACGGGTCCCTGGACCTCCTGGTCCCTGGTGCAGAAGTAACGGGTCCCTGGACCTCCTGGTCCCTGGTGCAGAAGTAACGGGTCCCTGGTGCAGAAGTAACGGGTCCCTGGACCTCCTGGTCCTCCTGGTGCAGAAGTAACGGGTCCCTGGACCTCCTGGTCCTCCTGGTGCAGAAGTAACGGGTCCCTGGACCTCCTGGTCGCTGGTGCAGAAGTAACGGGTCCCTGGACCTCCTGGTCCCTGGTGCAGAAGTAACGGGTCCCTGGACCTCCTGGTCCCTGGTGCAGAAGTAACGGGTCCCTGGTGCAGAAGTAACGGGTCCCTGGACCTCCTGGTCCCTGGTGCAGAAGTAACGGGTCCCTGGTCCTCCTGGTGCAGAAGTAACGGGTCCCTGGACCTCCTGGTCCCTGGTGCAGAAGTAACGGGTCCCTGGACCTCCTGGTCCCTGGTGCAGAAGTAACGGGTCCCTGGTGCAGAAGTAACGGGTCCCTGGACCTCCTGGTCCTCCTGGTGCAGAAGTAACGGGTCCCTGGACCTCCTGGTCCCTGGTGCAGAAGTAACGGGTCCCTGGACCTCCTGGTTCCTGGTGCAGAAGTAACGGGTCCCTGGACCTCCTGGTCCCTGGTGCAGAAGTAACGGGTCCCTGGTCCTCCTGGTCCCTGGTGCAGAAGTAACGGGTCCCTGGACCTCCTGGTGCAGAAGTAACGGGTCCCTGGACCTCCTGGTCCCTGGTGCAGAAGTAACGGGTCCCTGGACCTCCTGGTCCCTGGTGCAGAAGTAACGGGTCCCTGGACCTCCTGGTCCCTGGTGCAGAAGTAACGGGTCCCTGGACCTCCTGGACCCTGGTGCAGAAGTAACGGGTCCCTGGTGCAGAAGTAACGGGTCCCTGGACCTCCTGGACCCTGGTGCAGAAGTAACGGGTCCCTGGACCTCCTGGTCCCTGGTGCAGAAGTAACGGGTCCCTGGACCTCCTGGTCCCTGGTGCAGAAGTAACGGGTCCCTGGACCTCCTGGTCCCTGGTGCAGAAGTAACGGGTCCCTGGACCTCCTGGGCCCTGGTGCAGAAGTAACGGGTCCCTGCGCGGCCATCATGGATGTCAGTGTCTCCGCCTTCTTTTTCCTCCTAGTACCGTGACAGGAAATGAACCTTTAAACAAACAACACACTGCAGCACCCACTCTCCACACTTTAGATCACCTAGACACACTTTATATTTATTGGTAAAGGATTTGCACTACAACTCGTACACCTTACTGTAAATTGTACCTAAATTGTACCTCATCCCATTTCTGCTTTGCACTATATAGTATTGTATATTAGTACATTGCATAGTATATTGTATATTATATGGTAACTCAGTTACGTCTATTCTGCATCGAACATTGTACATATGTCTATACTGAACACTGTGACCTCTATTTTTACTTCTAATTTACATGCTATACTATTTTATTTCATACTTATCTTGTCTAGCACAGTCTCTGGAGCGTAACAGTAAGAAGCATTTTGTATAAAAGTATTCTGTACTTCTGTATGACAACTATTAAAGAAACTTGAAACTTGAAAACTTGAACCCGGGTCCATTTAGGAAGTTTTACGTCGTCAAGTTGAAACCGTCTGTAACTCCTGAGCGAACGCACCCCCAGTTCTTCCACCGCGTGTCACAGCGGCAGGACTGAGAAATAATAATGCAGGACCTGTTGCAGAGGTCTTTATTCGGCATGCAACGACACTCAATGTTTTTAGTGGTACACACAGCGGTTAGTTTAGCACACACACCGGAACACACACGCATGCATTGTCTTTTTAGGATCGCAGATGCGATTTGTCTCTGCGATTAACCCATCCCGTCGTCCTTCCCCCCCCCAAGGGCAGCCGGGAGCAGACAGGCGTCAACGTGAGCCGCGCCAGGGGACCAATCCAAGTGCTCCTGTCCGTCTTCGTCAAGGACGCCACAGCGTTAGCGATCTGTTGTTGTGCATGTTTTTCCATTGGGTTTATCTTATCGGGGGGGAAACCCTTGCGAGCACGGGGAGAACATGCAAACTCCACACAGAAAGGCCTGGGAGATCCCCCACCTGGGTACCTGGCATCATGGAAACCTGGTCCCCAAGCGGGAATCGAACCCTGGACCTTCTTGCTGTGAGGCGACAGTGTTAACCACTACACCACCACCAAAAGCTGTTTGCGAAGACAACGCACTCAATATCATTTGAATCTCCTTACATATTGATTTGTGTTATCACGGGGGGGGGGGGGGATAATTCAATTTCACAGTATTCTTCAAGGTCCCCTCACATCAAAACGCAAGTCAGCAAATCTTTCATTACAATGCGGTCTGTGCCCTGCCAATACCTTTAAAAGTTTATATTGCTCAGATACACAGAGGCGCGTTGATGGGATCAGCCCAAGTGGCTCGTACCGCAGCTTTAACGGAGAGGTGTCTGTACCTCACTGCTCCCTCCATCAATCACCAGTTAGTTTGGACCATAATGTTTATCATATGACTCAATAGGGTGACTGTGATTCTGCATGCCTTCTGTGGCAGGCCTTGCTCCTGTCGCTCTGGCTCTGCCAACATGGAGGACAAATGGGCATTTTAAACATTCCAGGAAATGGCCTCTATTGGTCACAACGAGTGCTATAATCAAAAGGCTGTATAACAAACTACTGGTCAGTTAGTGGAGGAACCTTTTCACCTCCAATTTTTTTGTACACTTGATCTCGAGAAGGAGCTGAATGAGCTCAGTGAGCGAAATCTCTAGCGGCGCAATTGTAACATGGTGTTATTCACCGTCAAAGATAATTTATATTCTCCTTTTTTTATTACAATTTACTCAAGCCTAGTGACAGACACAATATTTCTGACACTGGAAATACATACCCCCAGGTCCCTAGATGTCCCTAGATACCAAGAACATGCTAATTGACCTTGCAGAAGTGGAGCAATCTTCCATTCACTTAGGCATGTACCTTTAGGCGAAATGTCTGAAAATAGGGCTACAGCTGAACAGCAGTCTCAGTGCTGTGACGAGGTCTAAAACCAGACTGAAACTTCTCATAGATGTCATACAGAACGTATTAATTAATGTTGCGTTAATGTAGAATTTTTTCTTCAAAAGTGGGATTGTTACATATGTTTGAAAGTTTAGTTGTTATGGATTTCCAAAAATGTGCCACCGGTGGGCACTCCCAGTCCCAGACCGTGTGCAGATACGTGCCGGTGGGCCTCAGAGAGCACAAAGTGCACCGGGAGTCGGCCACCAGTCCCGTAGCAAACAGCTTCCTATGAGATACGTCCTGTGAATATAATTTAAATGTATTTGCTGGTGATTAGGGTTGCGGGAGGATAATATGACATTTGTCCAAACGTCGTCCCAGTCAGACTCAGGGTCTAACTCTGGGACGTCCCCTCGCCAGACTGTATCCAATGATACGTTTTTATATGTGGATTTGATTACAAGTGTATACAAATCTGAGACAAACCCTCTTGAGGTTGTCCTGTCTCCGATAAGCCCGACAAAAGGGTGTGGGTGCAACGCCTGAGCCCACGGTACACCCTGGGCGCCGACCTTGGCAGAATTCAGTATTGTATCTACAAAACCTCCTGTAAATCATCTGCCCTTTATTCATTTTCTTAGATTACTTGTACACGTGATCTCAAGAAGGGGCTGAATGAGCTCAGTGAGAAAAGAAAAAAATATATAATTTATATTCTCCTTTGGTTCATTACAATTGACTCAAGCCTAGTAACAGACACAATATTTCTGACACTGGGTATACATTCCCTGAGGTCCATAGATGTCCCTAGAATCAGATACCAAGAACTTGCTAATGGACCTTGTAGAAGTGGAGCAATCTTCCATTTACTTAGGTATGTATTTTTAGGTGAATTTTCTGAAAATATGGCTAGGTTAATGGTTAATATACTTCCTGTAATATGTTACATCATAATGACATCACACATTCCAACTCTAACACATGGTATACACATGACTTTGTAAAAAGAGAAGAAACAAACGGATATGGTGACACGTGGGAATAGTTGTTTCAGCACCATGGACAGCCCCATTGGTTCAGTAAAGTAAAGTAATAATATAAGGTTTTAACTTTTTTTTATTGTCCCGAAAAGCGACACTAGGCTATATAGTAATTTCAACATTTAACCCATGCAGGCTAACACACCCAGATGTATAACCCCTGGGGAGCGCCTACTGGAGGAGGGAGGGTCACTCATATGATCGATAGAAGTATTCAGCCCCAACAGTTTGTTACCAATATCGAAAGGAATGCGAACGATGTGCAACTTTCATACTTGACTGTCACTGCGGAGGCTGCTGATACGTATAGTAGGAGGGGGGGGGGGGGGGGGGTGAAGGGGGGGAATCAATTAGATTGATTGATTGATTGTCACAGTTATCTCCTGGTTGTTCCCCACTTAGGTTATCTAACTATCGCGTCGCCGCAACTAGAAACACTGGCCTGGCCTGCTTCTAAGTTATGTGGCCTGACTGGGGGAAAAAAAGAAAAACAAATTATATAATTATTTTTTTATCAGCACAGGAAAAACTCCCGGTGCTCCCGATGGCCAGTCCAGGCCGGCTGACCCTGACCCTAACCCGCTAACTGATCATTCTCAGACCAAATACATTTAGACTTTTGAGATATGTGTGAGATTATGGGCATAATAAATAAGTGTTACTTTAGAGCCACAATTCTGTAACATGAAATACTGTGCAGTTACAGATATATAACCTGTTTGTCACTGGCTTTAGGACATTATGAGAGTACAGACCATAATATTATTCTGTCTCAGTAGATATAATATTATTCTGTCTCAGAACAGACCATAATATTATTCTGTCTCAGAACAGACCATAATATTATTCTGTCTCAGAACAGACCATAATATTATTCTGTCTCAGTAGATATAATATTATTCTGTCTCAGAACAGACCATAATATGATTCTGTCTCAGAACAGACCATAATATTATTCTGTCTCAGAACAGACCATAATATTATTCTGTCTCAGAACAGACCATAATATTATTCTGTCTCAGAACAGACCATAATATTATTCTGTCTCAGAACAGACCATAATATTATTCTGTCTCAGAACAGACCATAATATTATTCTGTCTCAGAACAGACCATAATATTATTCTGTCTCAGTCCAGACCATAATATTATTCTGTCTCAGAACAGACCATAATATTATTCTGTCTCAGAACAGACCATAATATTATTCTGTCTCAGAACAGACCATAATATGATTCTGTCTCAGAACAGACCATAATATGATTCTGTCTCAGAACAGACCATAATATTATTCTGTCTCAGTCCAGACCATAATATTATTCTGTCTCAGAACAGACCATAATATGATTCTGTCTCAGAACAGACCATAATATAATTCTGTCTCAGAACAGACCATAATATGATTCTGTCTCAGAACAGACCATAATATTATTCTGTCTCAGAACAGACCATAATATTATTCTGTCTCAGAACAGACCATAATATTATTCTGTCTCAGAACAGACGATAATATTATTCTGTCTCAGAACAGACCATAATATTATTCTGTCTCAGAACAGACCATAATATTATTCTGTCTCAGAACAGACGATAATATTATTCTGTCTCAGAACAGACCATAATATTATTCTGTCTCAGAACAGACCATAATATTATTCTGTCTCAGTAGATATAATATTATTCTGTCTCAGTCCAGACCATAATATTATTCTGTCTCAGAACAGACCATAATATGATTCTGTCTCAGAACAGACCATAATATGATTCTGTCTCAGAACAGACCATAATATTATTCTGTCTCAGTCCAGACCATAATATTATTCTGTCTCAGAACAGACCATAATATGATTCTGTCTCAGAACAGACCATAATATAATTCTGTCTCAGTCCAGACCATAATATTATTCTGTCTCAGAACAGACCATAATAGGATTCTGTCTCAGTCCAGACCATAATATTATTCTGTCTCAGAACAGACCATAATATTATTCTGTCTCAGAACAGACCATAATATTATTCTGTCTCAGAACAGACCATAATATTATTCTGTCTCAGAACAGACCATAACATTATTCTGTCTCAGAACAGACCATAATATGATTCTGTCTCAGAACAGACCATAATATTATTCTGTCTCAGAACAGACCATAATATGATTCTGTCTCAGAACAGACCATAATATGATTCTGTCTCAGAACAGACCATAATATTATTCTGTCTCAGTCCAGACCATAATATTATTCTGTCTCAGAACAGACCATAATATGATTCTGTCTCAGAACAGACCATAATATAATTCTGTCTCAGAACAGACCATAATATGATTCTGTCTCAGAACAGACCATAATATTATTCTGTCTCAGAACAGACCATAATATTATTCTGTCTCAGAACAGACCATAATATTATTCTGTCTCAGAACAGACCATAATATTATTCTGTCTCAGAACAGACCATAATATTATTCTGTCTCAGAACAGACCATAATATTATTCTGTCTCAGAACAGACCATAATATTATTCTGTCTCAGAACAGACCATAATATTATTCTGTCTCAGAACAGACCATAATATTATTCTGTCTCAGAACAGACCATAATATGATTCTGTCTCAGAACAGACCATAATATGATTCTGTCTCAGAACAGACCATAATATTATTCTGTCTCAGAACAGACCATAATATTATTCTGTCTCAGAACAGACCATAATATTATTCTGTCTCAGAACAGACCATAATATTATTCTGTCTCAGAACAGACCATAATATTATTCTGTCTCAGAACAGAACATAATATTATTCTGTCTCAGAACAGACCATAATATGATTCTGTCTCAGAACAGACCATAATATTATTCTGTCTCAGAACAGACCATAATATGATTCTGTCTCAGAACAGACCATAATATTATTCTGTCTCAGAACAGACCATAATATTATTCTGTCTCAGAACAGACCATAATATTATTCTGTCTCAGAACAGACCATAATATTATTCTGTCTCAGTCCAGACCATAATATTATTCTGTCTCAGAACAGACCATAATATTATTCTGTCTCAGAACAGACCATAATATTATTCTGTCTCAGTCCAGACCATACTATTATTCTGTCTCAGAACAGACCATAATATTATTCTGTCTCAGAACAGACCATAATATTATTCTGTCTCAGAACAGACCATAATATTATTCTGTCTCAGAACAGACCATAATATTATTCTGTCTCAGAACAGACCATAATATGATTCTGTCTCAGAACAGACCATAATATGATTCTGTCTCAGAACAGACCATAATATTATTCTGTCTCAGTCCAGACCATAATATTATTCTGTCTCAGAACAGACCATAATATGATTCTGTCTCAGAACAGACCATAATATAATTCTGTCTCAGAACAGACCATAATATGATTCTGTCTCAGAACAGACCATAATATTATTCTGTCTCAGAACAGACCATAATATTATTCTGTCTCAGAACAGACCATAATATTATTCTGTCTCAGAACAGACCATAATATTATTCTGTCTCAGAACAGACCATAATATTATTCTGTCTCAGAACAGACCATAATATGATTCTGTCTCAGAACAGACCATAATATTATTCTGTCTCAGAACAGACCATAATATTATTCTGTCTCAGAACAGACCATAATATGATTCTGTCTCAGAACAGACCATAATATTATTCTGTCTCAGAACAGACCATAATATGATTCTGTCTCAGAACAGACCATAATATTATTCTGTCTCAGAACAGACCATAATATTATTCTGTCTCAGAACAGACCATAATATTATTCTGTCTCAGTCCAGACCATAATATTATTCTGTCTCAGTCCAGACCATAATATTATTCTGTCTCAGAACAGACCATAATATTATTCTGTCTCAGAACAGACCATAATATTATTCTGTCTCAGTCCAGACCATAATATTATTCTGTCTCAGAACAGACCATAATATTATTCTGTCTCAGAACAGACCATAATATGATTCTGTCTCAGAACAGACCATAATATTATTCTGTCTCAGAACAGACCATAATATGATTCTGTCTCAGAACAGACCATAATATTATTCTGTCTCAGAACAGACCATAATATTATTCTGTCTCAGAACAGACCATAATATTATTCTGTCTCAGAACAGACCATAATATTATTCTGTCTCAGAACAGACCATAATATTATTCTGTCTCAGAACAGACCATAATATGATTCTGTCTCAGAACAGACCATAATATGATTCTGTCTCAGAACAGACCATAATATTATTCTGTCTCAGTCCAGACCATAATATTATTCTGTCTCAGAACAGACCATAATATGATTCTGTCTCAGAACAGACCATAATATAATTCTGTCTCAGAACAGACCATAATATGATTCTGTCTCAGAACAGACCATAATATTATTCTGTCTCAGAACAGACCATAATATTATTCTGTCTCAGAACAGACCATAATATTATTCTGTCTCAGAACAGACCATAATATTATTCTGTCTCAGAACAGACCATAATATGATTCTGTCTCAGAACAGACCATAATATTATTCTGTCTCAGAACAGACCATAATATTATTCTGTCTCAGAACAGACCATAATATGATTCTGTCTCAGAACAGACCATAATATTATTCTGTCTCAGAACAGACCATAATATGATTCTGTCTCAGAACAGACCATAATATTATTCTGTCTCAGAACAGACCATAATATTATTCTGTCTCAGAACAGACCATAATATTATTCTGTCTCAGTCCAGACCATAATATTATTCTGTCTCAGTCCAGACCATAATATTATTCTGTCTCAGAACAGACCATAATATTATTCTGTCTCAGAACAGACCATAATATTATTCTGTCTCAGTCCAGACCATAATATTATTCTGTCTCAGAACAGACCATAATATTATTCTGTCTCAGAACAGACCATAATATGATTCTGTCTCAGAACAGACCATAATATTATTCTGTCTCAGAACAGACCATAATATGATTCTGTCTCAGAACAGACCATAATATTATTCTGTCTCAGAACAGACCATAATATTATTCTGTCTCAGAACAGACCATAATATTATTCTGTCTCAGTCCAGACCATAATATTATTCTGTCTCAGTCCAGACCATAATATTATTCTGTCTCAGTCCAGACCATAATATTATTCTGTCTCAGAACAGACCATAATATTATTCTGTCTCAGAACAGACCATAATATTATTCTGTCTCAGAACAGAGACCATAATATTATTCTGTCTCAGTAGATATAATATTATTCTGTCTCAGAACAGACCATAATATTATTCTGTCTCAGAACAGACCATAATATGATTCTACTACCCTCCCCGGCAGCACTGCAGCTTCACACCGAGGAGGAGGAGGAGGGAAAAGAGCTGCGGTCTCCCTCTGTAATAAAATAAATAAACATAACGCGTCGTTATTAACTTCTGCTGCACCGCGAGGCTAAAGAGGTTAAAACGAGCGGGTGGAAACTTATCCATTCTCTCTGCCACCGGAACGACCTAACGATGTTAAGATTTCACATTTGCCACGCCGTTAATGCGATTCATTATTTCCAAAAGTGACTCCAAAAGCGAGAGATATTACCTTGTCTAATACACTTCTCCCCCGAGCATGCACGAGCATGCCCCCAGCCCACACGTGCACGCCCGTGGAGAGGAGCCGGTGGTCACAGGTTAGAGACCCCTCCTGTAGAGGTCTATTGTACAGGCACGTCAAATGTATATACACTCTTTTTCTGGACACTTTTGTATCACAAACAGTACTGTATTTGCAAATCTGATATGTCATAAATGTATAGATGTAGCAGTACTGTCTATCTGTATGTCATATATGTCATATATGTTACGATGAATTGAAAATGGGGGACCCTGATGTAAACAAGACGAAAGTCTTTCTCTGGTCTGCATCCCCTTAACAATTGTGTGTATTGAGCTGTACTGTATTGTACCCATTCTGCAATCTGTTAATAAAGTTTTCAATAAATCAATCAAAGGCCGGCCAGCGACGAGAGAAGGGAGATCTTTGTATTTATATATATTATTGGACGAGGCTGCGGGTTATTGCCTCTGAGATCCCGGGGCCCTTGCCCCGTACAGCTTCATGCCCGTTGATTATTGGTATTTTCCGAGTTTTCCAAACTAATACGCGGCACCATCACGCGTCTGGAAGCCGCGCTGCGAGCCCACAGACGGGCTGCTCGGCTTAATTGATATTGAGCGAGGCGCCGCTCGGCGCGGTGGGGGCCATGCGGGGGCCACTGCTGGCTAATGTGCAGTTTAATCAGCGTTTGTAATGAGAGCCGCTGATTAGCGCGGGGTGGAAATAAAAGAGAGTTACAAGGAACGTCTGTCAGAGCCCGGTGATAATTCACGACTAATTGTAATGATTAGAGCAAACTGGATGACTTTGGAGTTTTCTAATAATGTGTTGCGTTGTGTCGCGTTGCGTTGCGTTGCTTTGCGGTGTGCGCGTGCGTGTGTATGTGTGTCCGTGCGAGAGACAGACAGAGAGAGACTGCGAGAGAGAGAGAGAGAGAGAGAGAGAGAGGAGCAGCCTAATTCAAGAGGAACAGTCATGTTCATAAAAACAGCCATTGTTGGACCAACACCATTTCAGCACCATGGACAGCGAGCGATCACTTTTAACACCAGCACAGCCATGGAGACATGGCCACTAAATTCCTGCCAGGAAAGGGCCATGAGAAAAATAAACAGTGTAAACTATATAATTATACCTCTGAATATAAAAATATGACGTTTACCACAATGAAATGTAGGTTTGAGCGACATGCCAAAAAAAATGGAAGAGCCACACATTGACGGGCAAAGAGCCACATGCGGCTCGGGAGCCACGGGTTGGCCACCACCCCTGCGCTATAGACCTCGCAAAGTGCTGTGACTTTGGTCTCATGTTCCAACGGTCCATATGTGGAATAACGAGTTCTAATAAAATTTTCCTGAAGTCATTTTGAAATGTCAGAAACCGTGCTGCAGATAAAACGGGTACTTTTAGGAAAAGTCAGACGAGGATATATTTATTGAAAATGCCTCGGGGTCATGTGACCCCTTGTCGGCTGTGCTGGTGTTAACCACTTCCTAAAGGCATTCTTCAGCAATGG
>NW_028171348.1:0-10000 GCF_963971535.1 Notolepis coatsorum
AGGACCGTTCTGCTGTTCTTTGCTACGGGATTGGCTTCCTGAGGGAGATGGAGATGGAATGAGTGAGAAAGATAGAGAGAGAGAGAGAGAGAGAGAGAGAGAGAGAGAGAGAGAGAGAGAGATGAGAGAGAGAGAGAGAGAAGAGAAAGAGAGAGAGAGAGAGAGAGAGAGAGAGAGAGAGAGAGAGAGAGAGAGATACACCGATATCCGATATACAGATATTGTCCAACTCTTAATTTCCGATATCTGATACAGGGTTTCCGTTAGAAAAAATTGTTGCCGGTCTCCGTGACCTGCAAGATTTCAATCTACCGGACAAATGAGATTAATTCCGGTCATAGTTTATTGAGCTTTAAAACAATTTATAGGCAGACTATATAAAGAATGTCATCCTCAAGGCATGTAGATTTATAATATTATTATTTAAAAACTAGGCTACTTTTGCGTATACAGTCATTAATATATTCCAAATAAAATAAGTCCCTCGATACTCCGTGCTGCTGCTGACTTGAAATAAAATAGACCGCGTATGTGGGCAGTCGGTCCGACACTAAACAGCAGTCTGTTATAATCACATTTTTATGAGCTAACGAATTCCGTTATATTGGACATTTGTATTAATTATATCAAGCGAAGAACTGAGAAATTTTGCAGAGAGAGACGGCAACGTTATCGTGGCCGGGTTTGCGTGATGTATTTCTCCACCTCCCAACGACTTGGTGCTGGTCATAATGTCCGGTGAAAACAACTCCCTCCAAGCACAACTTGATCACCCGAACCGTACCAAAACAGGCCAAAATTAAATAGCCCATGCGACGAACGATTCATTACATTCGTTTCATCGTTGCTCCACCAAGCAGCCGGTCCAACAATGAAAGCTGTTATCAGCGCGAGCCGGCAGCAGTTAGTTTGCAAGAAGCATCCAGCTGCAGACCCGCAGAGCAGCTTTCCAGGTCTGGGACCGCACTGTGCCAGCAAAGCTGGTGGGTTATGTGGGTCTGCAGCTGCATGCCTTCCGCAAATCCAGCAGCAAGCTCTCGCTGAGCGAAGCAACGACAACAAACGCAATGATTGTTTCGTTCACCCAACTCCAGCCCATCCAAATACAATTCAAATAATCAAACTGTGCCCAGAGGGAACTATTTTCACCGGACACTATGACCGGAGAGATTAAATATGTCGGACTTCAACAGATTTTGCCGGCCAAATACCGGTAATTACCGGCTAACGGAAACGCTGATCTGATATCAACCGATGCCAACATTATGCATACTTTTCACAATAAATAAAATAAGAATTTGTTCTTACTTGCTTGCCTGGGTAAATAAAGGTTAAATAAATGTAAAAAAATTATAAATTAAAAAAACATCATCGCCCACCCCGGTCGGGGGAAATGCTGCATATACGTATTTAAAAATTGTTTTTTTATTAATGGGGAATAATTTCACTACTTCTCCAATTAATACTTTAGATGTTTAAGCATAGCAATGCTCTTTTAAGATCTAAGTTAATGTTCTCTTCCTTTTACTTGTTTTTTTTTTCTTTTTCATCCGCTCTCTCTGATTTATTGAGGCTCTCTCTTCAGTTCAATACCTTCATATTATTCATGGGTTACTATAAATTACTATAAATTACAAGTTCATATAAAATGTAAGTGATTAAGGCATGACAATTGAAGCTTATTTTTGGTCTTTATTTTTAGTTTATCTCATTTAAATTTTTATTTATTTATTTTTTACGGGTAAGTGGCCAAGCCACAGTCGACATTCTACTTATGGTAGAATTTAGAGTGTTAGATCCTATGGTATACATAGGAATGTTAAGGATAATTGGATCATTCTGGGATATCCGGTGGTGCAAGGGAGAGAGTCATACGCAAAGGTTGTGTTCATGGAACACAATCCTGTACGACTCTCGGTGGGAGGGAAGGGTAGGGGATTTTTATTTGTATATATGTATGTTTTTAAGCTCGGCTCTCAACGGGACCTCACTAGTGGGATGTATATCTATTATTGCCTCGCACTCTAGAAGCATTACCAAAATTACAATGCAACATGTATAGACTATGGCTAGTTTGAATATAATGATATGGAACACCGGGGGAATAAATAACCAACTTAAACGCAAAAGCGTGCTCACACTGATGAAAAAAGAACATGTGGACATTGCTCTGCTAAGCGAAACACACATTCTAGGGAAAGACATAGGTAAATTAGCGGACAACATATACCATAATATCAGTCACTCCTCTATTGGTACGAGAACTCGGGGTGTAGCAATAGTCGTTAAACGTAAGTTGAATATTGTACTAAAGGGAGTATGGTCTGATGTAGAAGGTCGGATAACTATAGCTAAGATTGAACATAAGAACAGGAAAATAGCGTTGATAGCGGTATACGCCCCAAATTTGTACGAAGAAGATTTCTTCACTACACTAACCAATGCAATGTTAGACATTCCCGATTACTCATTTATAATAGGAGCGGATTTTAATGCCATCTGGAACCCAAGGATAGACAAATCTTACCTCGCCTTTTCCAGCGAACAAAAGAATTCATCGAAGGCATTAAAGGATTGGTCAAAGATTACAGGTGTAAAGGACTTATGGCGGTTACTTAATCCCACGACCCGAAAGTACTCTTGTCGATCTGCGAGACATAAGACACTATCCAGAATAGATTATGTCTTTGCATCACAGAGACTATTTGATAATTATGAAGTGGAAATGATACCCAACGCACTATCAGATCACTGTTATTTACTCCTTAAAGGTACATTTGGTATACTATCCTCCCGAGCCCCAAGATGGCGATTTAACTCGTTGCTGCTTAACAACAAGGAATTCATTACACAACTCAAAGAAGCTCTTATAGTATTCCAACGGGAGAATGCAAACTCGGTGCAAGACCCCAGAATAATATGGATGTCGGTAAAGGGAATGATCAAAGACTTCACGGATAGCTTTTCCTCCAAAATGCGCAAGAATCAAAGCACAAAACTGGATGAGCTGGAAACGCTTTACTCAACGTTATTTAATTCTCTGAAATACAACAACTCAACTCGACTAGAAAATCAAGTTAACGTACTAAAAATAGAGATCAATGACATATACAGACAACAATCGGAAATACAAATACGCAGCACAAGACAACAGCAGTACTCCCATGGTGCCAAACCCAGCCACCTATTAGCCATGCGATTAAGAATTAATGCAACATTTGCAGATATAACTACCATTAGAGCACAACAAGTACTTGTAACAGATCCTGTAAAAATAAACGATACATTCAAAGTATTCTACTCCGATTTATATAAATCAGAAATGACCTTCGATCAAAACAAAATGGACACATTTCTTAATCAAATTATTCTCCCTAAACTTTCAGAGGATGACGCTAAACAGTTAGAAATACCGATCACACTAGAGGAACTCAAGAAGGCCATAACCGCAATGAAAAGTGGTAAGGCTCCAGGAAGAGACGGTTTCCCATCAGAAATGTACCTTTCTTGTTGGGACATAATTGGCCCCTTATTACTAAATATGATCTTATACTCAGTCAAGGAGGGGAACTTCCATAAAATCGACAATATTGCACTCATAACAGTCCTCCTTAAAAAAGACAAAGACCCCAACGAGTGCGGTAGTTATAGACCTGTAAGCCTCCTCGGAACAGATATCAAACTGTACTCTAAGGTATTAGCCATCAGATTACAAAAGCATATGACGTCTTTAGTTCACCCGGACCAAACTGGCTTCATAGGAGGCCGCCTGATCACTGAGAACATATACAGACGTATACTGCACGTACTTGATGCCGACAAGGAGGACACCATACCTAAGGCGATGCTGTCCCTGGATGCTATGAAGGCCTTTGACAGGCTGGAATGGTCGTATCTGTGGGCAGTGCTAGAAAGGATGGGGTTAGGAAAAGGATTCATCGATATGATTAAAGTATTATACAAAGACCCATCGGCCATGATTATAACAGGCACAATCATCTCTGAAATATTTCCGGTATCACGCTCTGCCAGACAGGGTTGTCCTCTTAGTCCCGGTCTGTTCAATCTATCATTAGAGCCGTTAGCACAATATATAAGACAATCCCAATCCATAGAACCTATCGTAATCAAGGGCACACAACAAAAAATTTGTTTATATGCGGACGATGTAATATTGTTCATGAAAAACCCCAACACCACATTGCCTCATCTGCTCAAGTTGATTGAGGACTTTGGTGATTTATCGGGATTTAAGATAAATTGGCCGAAGTCGGCTTTCCTTCCACTTAACACCCCTGCAAAAAAAGATACAACCATCCCAGGACAGATACCGATGGTAAAACATTTCAGATGCTTGGGAGTGGAAATATTCCCTACCATAAGACAAACGGTGAAGCACAACTACACAAAAATCCAAAACAAAATCAAAGACGACCTTGATAGATGGGCAAAACTTAAGAACACAGTACAAGCACGATATCAATAGTTAAGATGGATGTACTACCTAAAATCAACTTCTTCTGTTCAATGCTACCGTTACCCCCTCCAGAGGGTTACTGGAAAAGATTACACTCCTCCACATACAAATTTATTTGGAATAACAAACCACCACGTATAAAAAGATCCACCGCACAGAGAAATAAAGCAGATGGTGGCATGGCATTTCCAGATTTTTTCCTATATTTTAAGGCGTACTCATTAAGTCCATTGACAACATGGTTTGACTCCCAAGCATTAGCATCTTGGAGAAAAATAGAAGAAAACATAGTAGCCCCACATAGACTGAAGGACATAGCATACACTAAACTACCAATCAAGCACTGTGAACGAAAATTTGGCCCCATAATTACTCATGCGATCCGGATATGGCGTGAATCACAAAAAAAAAATCCTAACCCACAAGAATGGCACAATCATACTCCCTTATTCAATAACAATGCTCTCTTAATTGGAAAACGACCTATAAGATTCCCTATATGGGAAGAGCAAGGCATACACTCATTAGGGGATATTTTTAACAAACAGGGTTTTTGTAGTGATAAAGAAATACGCAAAAAATTTAATCTCACCAAGTCCACATGGCTTTTTCACAAACAGTTAGAGCTATGTTTGAAGTCTCACGGTGTTCCATTAGACAGACCAATTGAACACCACAGATACCACAAATTCTTCTACTCAAGAGAGACATCGAGAGGTTTTGTTTCAGAATTTTATCATCAATTACTAACGTCCTCGTATGAAACCCTCCAACTTGACTCTGTCTGGAGGAGGGATATACCAGACCTGGAAAATGACTTTGATTGGCAAGGAGCCTGGGCAAATGTCCGACTTACATCAAGGAACCCGGATCATCAACAAATCAATCTTAACTATATTCACAGGACATACTTGACTCCTATAAGACTGTGCCGAATGGGGCTCAAACAAGATTCCAAATGCACCCAATGTACAAATGGGGACGAAGGGACATTTATGCACATGTATTGGGACTGCTCACCAGTTAAGGCATTCTGGAAAGATGTGACCCAACAAATATCAAAACTCGTATCTTGGAATATACTTGTACACCCCTCGGCATTGCTGTTGAATGATGTTTTTGAGTTTGCAGTGAATCCACAGCTAAAGAGATTGGTTTTATCGGGTATCACAGTAGCCAAAAAGCTGATCGCATCACGCTGGTTTCAACCGGAAAAAATGTGCCGTAAAGTTTGGTTTCTTACATATCTCGATGTAATTTACCATGAAATATCTACAGCAAGAATTCTGGGTCTCAATTAATCCAAAATGTCAATGTGGTTAGAAGTGGTGGAGAGAATAAAAGCTAGCTTATAATGGTAGTGTCTGGTTAGGTGCGAGGGATAGTGGAGGTACTTCTCAAGGTGGGGTCCGGGAGGGGGGGGTTCGAGCTGAGCATATGTATGTAGGTTTTTTTTTTTAGATAACAGGTATTATGGGTATATCTTATATAAAACAACTAACCAAAAGATCCCATTGGATGTGCCCTGACAATTAATGCTTGTATATCTTATCGTGTGTTGTCATGTTTGTTTATATGTTTGTTTAAAAAAGAATAAAAAAATAAAATACAAAAAAAAATTAAAAAAACATTATTATATATTTTTTGAAACGATACAGATCATTTCCGATATTACATTTTAATGCCAATATCGGACATCCCTAGTAAAAAGAAATATATGTTCCTGATGGCCAGCCAGGCCTGACCGTAATGCTGTTCAGCAGACCTACTGTGTATCTGACCTGGTGGATGGAACACTATATACCTTAGAGGATTCCAACCACTCATCACACACTGTATACAGTATCGAGGCTACCAACATACTTCTCACACACTATAAATACAATATAGAGGCTACAGACAGACTCATCACACTATAAATACAATATAGAGGCTACCAACAGACTCATCACACTATAAATACAATATAGATGCTACCAAGTTTCAAGTTTCAAGTTTCTTTAATAGTTGTCATACAGAAGTACAGAATACTTTTATACAAAATGCTTCTTACCAGCAGACTCATCACACTATAAATACAGTATAGAGGCTATGAACAGACTCATCACAATATAAATACAATATAGAGGCTACCAACATACTTCTCACACAATATTAATACAATATAGAGGCTACATACAGACTCATCACACTATAAATACAATATAGAGGCTACATACAGACGCATCACACTATAAATACAATATAGAGGCTACAGACAGACTCATCACACTATAAATACAATATAGAGGCTACCAACAGACTCATCACACTATAAATACAATATAGAGGCTACCAACAGACTCATCACACTATAAATACAATATAGAGGCTACCAACCGACTCATCACACTATCAATAAAATATAGAGGATACAGACAGACTCATCACACTATAAATACAATATAGAGGCTATGAACCGACTCATCACACTATAAATACAATATAGAGGCTACCAACATACTTCTCACACAATATTAATACAATATAGAGGCTACATACAGACTCATCACACTATAAATACAATATAGAGGCTACATACAGACGCATCACACTATAAATACAATATAGAGGCTACAGACAGACTCATCACACTATAAATACAATATAGAGGCTACCAACAGACTCATCACACTATAAATACAATATAGAGGCTACCAACAGACTCATCACACTATAAATACAATATAGAGGCTACCAACAGACTCATCACACTATCAATAAAATATAGAGGATACAGACAGACTCATCACACTATAAATACAATATAGAGGCTATGAACCGACTCATCACACTATAAATACAATATAGAGGCTACCAACAGACTCATCACACTATAAATAAAATATAGAGGCTATGAACCGACTCATCACACTATAAATACAATATAGAGGCTACCAACAGACTCATCACACTATAAATACAATATAGAGGCTACCAACCGACTCATCACACTATAAATAAAATATAGAGGCTACCAACAGACTCATCACACTATAAATACAATATAGAGGCTACCAACACACTCATCACACTATCAATAAAATATAGAGGCTACCAACAGACTCATCACACTATAAATACAATATAGAGGCTACCAACAGACTCATCACACTATAAATACAATATAGAGGCTACCAACACACTCATCACACTATCAATACAATATTACATTTAGACATTTACATTTAGTCATTTAGCTGACGCTTTTATCCAAAGCGACTTACAAGTTCTGTACGACAAGTCATCAGGAAGGGCACAACTCTATCAGCTGAGTAGCAATGTTCATCAAAGTGTTGAGTGCTACAGTGTAGGTTAGTTTATTAGGACAAGTGCATGACAGTAAGGTTAGTTAGGGTTAGATTTATTATTATTCTTTTAAAAATTTCAGATAATGGTTGAAGAAGTGCATCTTTAGTCGACGGCGAAATAATGGACATTGAATTGACAGAATTATATATTGACATTGAAATCCTTCAGACACGCGGGTAAACCAAAACAAGACAGAAGACAGAAGACTCCTCACAAATGGGACCTGTCACTCCCCATTCACAATAGTTAATTCAGGTACGTCTGAGTTACTAAGTACTGTCACAAACGTCAACTTCAATAGTCAAAAACGATTGTGAAACAATGTGAGATTGTGCTGTGAAAACCGAGGGACTGATTATCCGACCTTTTATCTGCTAACTGTATAGTTGTGTTGCTGCTTATTATTGGTTTCTAAATAACCTGACCGGCCAGATGGTCCGTTACACAACACTGTCATATGGGAAGTCGTCATTTGAACCGGTTTGGAATAGGGTCAGCACTTGTCAGGTGGTTGATCTAAATGCCTATAGCTGCCTGTAGTTCCTCAAAGGACGACGATCGATCTGAAACACTGTGGTTCGCAACACAAACGCATAGCGTGAAGCCTGACCAGAGGGATTTTCTTGTAAGATAATGTAACCTTTGCGAAGCCAGTTGTTGTGCAAGGTTATCTAAATCAGTGGTTCTCAAACCTTTCCCCCAAAAAGAAACAGGTCAGGGACCCCGATTTGATAAGATCTTGTTCCAAGGGACTCCCATCTGAGACAACACGTGTTATTAGATATGGGAAAACCCCTCCCACCCCCTCTATGAGGAGCTAGCCAGGATGAGGAGCACGTTTAGCCATAGACTTAGCCCCCCCCCGGCCACGACGCACCACAAACCGCCTCTGCCAGTCCCTCGTGCCACAGTAGCCATCAGGCTCCACAGCCCTGGGCACGGACTGCTGCCAACTGCTGGAGAACTAACATCTGGTGAACTTGAGAGAACTGTTAGGACTGTCTGACTATTAATAACAAACCAGAGAGTCTATGCAGTGTCTTACTACGGTTTGGACCATTCATATTATCATAATCACTATTACTACTGTTCTGATTGAATCCTGCCAACCACTACTGTTCACTATTACTACTGTTATCACTAGCGTCATTTCATATAGAGCATCCCACCAATGGAACTCAATACCTCAAACAATTAGAGTGTCCACATCATACCACTCATTCAAGTGCAGGGTTAGGGAATGGCTCATTGATAACCAGAATTGTCAACACTGAGGTGTCTGTGTGTGTGTGCGTGTGTGTGTGTGTGTGTGTGTGTGTGTGTGTGTGTGTGTGTGTGTGTGTGTGTGTGTGTGTGTGTGTGTGTGTGTGTGTGTGTGTGTGTGTGTGTGTGTGTGTGTGTGTGTGTGTGTGTGTGTGTGTGTGTGTGTGTGTGTGTGTGTGTGTGTGGATATGGTGCGTTTGTCTATGTATGGGTCTTTCAATATGTCATGATGTGCTCTGTCCTTGTGTCCATGACTGTATTGTGACCTGTATCCCTACTATGTCTATGTGCTTTTGTTGTGTTTTTATTCTAATGTTATTTATCTTGATTTTATTCTGTTTTTATTGCTACCCCTTTATTCACACAGGATTTTAGCTGTACCTTCTGGCAGGGGGACTGCCAATGGAAATTAGCCTTTTGGCTAAAATTGGGTGTATTTACATTTGTAAAATGTTTTATTAATGTACGCTGTCCCCCTTGATCAAATAAAGTAAACCTAACCTAATCACTACTACTAGCACTTTGTTCTATCCTCTATTATTATTACTACCTACCCCCCCCCCACATGCATGCTGCTATGGCACAGGAACACTTGACTTGATAATTCCAGAATAATAATAATATTGTGAAGCATATGATGATCAGAGTAGTCATGCTTATGCATGCTCTCATTGGACTATACACTGCACACTTTTTTTTAGAACTGTATATAGGCATCTTTATTTGAGTCATATTTTATCTTATTTTATTCTTAATCTATGCTAATTGTATTGTATTTATATTATTGGAAGCTGCTATGGTCGGGGAACCACAACAAATAGAATGTCACTCTTTCCTTTGCTGTGATGTACCGGAATACGTGGAATAAAGGAATCTGAATATGTATCTAGTGAACAGTAACATAATCTC
>NW_028171346.1:0-19051 GCF_963971535.1 Notolepis coatsorum
GAGAGAGAGCGAGCAAGAGAGGAGAGAGAGAGAGAGAGGGAGAGAGAGAGGGAGAGAGAGAGGGATGGAGGGAGAGAGAGAGAGAGAGGTAGATAACTAGAAGAGATAATGAAGTAGAAAGAGATAGAGAGACAGAGAGAGAGGGATAGAAGGAGGGAGAGATGGAGAAACAGCAGAGAGAGACAGGAGACCGAGCAAGAGAGAGAGAGCCACATAGCGCCCGGGGAGGCTCTGGCTCCGTCGTCGCATTGTTGCCGTGATACGAGAGAGAGGAGCTGTAAGTGCACTTGTCGAGTTGGTTTCTCCTTCCCTCCCTCCCCTCCCGTGTCCTGCGCGCCGCGTCCATCCCGGGGTCCACGGTGCGAGGAGGAGGGAGCTGCTGGGGGCTCGCAGGCTGCTATGAAAGGCTTGCATTGTGCCTCTCCCTCCACATCGAAGGAGATAGGAAAGGCGTGGATGTGGTCTCTGTAGATACCGGCACAAAAGGCAGTCAGACAAATACACTTTTTCATTTTTTTTTTTTTTTTTATTGATCTTTTTCCCCCTCCATTTTCCTCCAATTTTCTCCCATCCCAATGTTAGTCGTATGCCAATTCCCAGTCCCTTCCTGGTCGCTGCGCACTTACCCCCCACAGTCAGATCATCTGGGAGAGTGGAGGCTACCACGTGCTTCCTCCGACACACGTCCAGCCAATCACCGCTTCTTTTCACCTGGCAGCGCGGATCCTCCCTGAGAGGGCGTAGCGTGTGGGAGGACCACACTATCCCCCTCGAGTCCTATCCGCGCTTAGCAGGCGCCCCGACCGAACTGTAGGAGTCGCTGTTTACAACGACCCGGACCCACCCCGCCAGGTTCTCCCACCCTCTAATACAGCCAATTGTATTAGTGCAGACGGCCAGCCAAGCTGGTGACAACCCCGGAGCTGTGAGCTGGATTCGAACAGGCGAATCCAGCTCACAGCTCCGGGGTTGGTGACGAACGCAATCTCCGCTCGGCCACCTAACCGTCTCACTTTTTCATTTTTCATCATTTTCTCCCTCATCCCATCCCTTTCAGTGAGAGCGTACAGTATGGGGGGGGGTGTTTGTGGGGGCAACAGAGGTAGATCCTTCGTCTGTGAATCCGGAGGTTCCCGGTTCGATTCCCGCTCCTCCCGCCGGGCGGCGTGTCGAAGTGTCCTGCCTGAGCGAGACGCTTGACCCCTGATTGCTCCAGATGTGCAGGTCGGCACCTCGCATGGTTACCCCCCGCCATCGGTGTGTGAGTGAATGGGTAAGAAGGTGAGGAACAAATTGTGAAGCACTTTGGATAAAAGCTGTTATATAAATGCAGCCATTTACCGTTTAGGTGGGGAGGGGGCAGGGTAGTATGAGTGACCTCTCTCTGTCCACAAATACAGCCAAAGGTTGAGGGATCTAAAAACACCATTGTTAACTGGCTGTTTTTAGTATTTTTTTTACCGGCACCTTCCTGTCACGCGCACTGTAAGAAAAAAGCTGCATGAAAATGGTAAATGTCTGGCATCAATGGTTTCCAAATACTTACTGTCAAATTACAGTAAAATCAAATACATTTACAGATTACAACCTTTATTTAATGGTTAATATTTTGATAAAAGGTAATTTACTGTATTTGTATGGCATTTACTGTACACTTAAAAAAAGAAGAAAAACAAAGGTAATCTGTAAAATAATACAGTGAATTTCCTGTGAAAAAACATATATATTTTTTACAGTGCAGGCAAATACAATCAGTGATGTACCTGAATTCGTATTTTGGGGCGAACGTGAACTGAACGTACTGTATTTCCGCTAAATGAACGTAATTGAGAACGCGTTCATTCTCAGCGCTGTATAACGGCGTTCAAAAGTGCGTTCATTCTCAGCACTTTAATGTAACAGCGTTTAAAGGTGTGCCAGATTTCATATGCCTTTCAGCCGAAAACCCAGTTAAAACACACTGTAAACAGGCTTCAAAATAATGCGGAAAACCACCCAATCTGGCAACGCGCCTGTCACCCCCTGGCTACGTCATCAGACTCCTCACAACAAACAGTGGAACTGCGGAACCGGTGAGCAGTATCATGGATGAAGCCGAGAGCTGCAGCAGCACTCGCTCAGAGTCAGACTCTACCTCTACGGCGTCGGCGTATGAGCATTTAAAAGAGTTTAACGTTAAAGTCAGTACACTGACTCAGACGGAAAGAAATCTAACGTTTATCTGTAAACTTTGTCCACCCGGTTTGAAGAAGCAAGTTCGTACATCGACCACGTCGACAGCAAGCCTCAAACGGCACATTGAGAATAAGCAAAAGTACTGTTTTTGTTTTCATAATAAAGACAATTCAAGCAAAGTTTTTCGTCATATTTTTGAAAATATACTGTAGAGATGAAAGCTGCAGCTGATACTAGTGTGGACTGAATGGGCGACAGCAAAGCGTTATGGAAATGCCAGTATTCCGATTGCTGTCTGTGGTTCAATAATTTTTACAAATAATAGCTCGCAGCAACGTATTGAAAAAAGAACTATAAACTATAAATTAGTTCATTTTTGAAATCATGAACTTTAGTTCAAATTTTTTAATGATGAACCATGAACTGAACTAGTTCATTTAAAAAATTGTGAACTGTGAACTGAACTAGTTCATGTAGAAAGTGACCTTTCCCAACACTGAATACAATACACTGTTAGGCAGCATAACTGCAAATACCCTCCTCTATGTGAATACTCCTATATGAGGAGCACGTTCAGCCACAGACTCATACCCGCCCTGACACTCCACTATCTGCCTCAGACAGTCCTTCCTGCCAGCGACCATCAGGCTCCACCACCGTGGGCTTGGACTGCTGCCAGCAGCTGGAGAACTAACGGCTGCAGAACTCCAGAACTATGAGGAACGTCTGACCACTAAGTGTGTCTGACTCTTAACCACAGAAACCTGCACGGACTACAACGTATGACATATATCATGCCTGGAGGAGGAAGGAGTCCGCTGGGAACCTGGAGGAGAACTCGGGGCTCTTACCTACTCTTACTAGTTATATATCATTGGCTACGCTGTCTGCTTCGCCTATGGGAATACACTCAGCGCCTGTGCGCGTTCACTGAAAACTTTTCACATGTACCTTTTATTTGCCCGACCACGCCCACCTCCAGCCACTCAAAGCCCAGGTGTGCGGTCTACTTCTTCCTTCCTCATTGTTTTCAGCGAAACGACTGGCTCACATGCCTTTGGCAGTTGAAACGAAAATTGGTTAGTTAGTTAGATAAGAGCTGTAAGGATATACCACCGAAGTCCTTGTTTCAGGACTTCACCGGCGCATTCGGAAAGGGAAGAGCTTGGGGTGCCGCTGTAATGCTCGGTATGGAGTTTTCCTAGCAGACCAGCGCTTCTCTTCGAGGCGCGGCCGGTGGACTGGCTGTCGAACCAGGGGAGAGACTCGTTGTCTTCTCTGGCGTGCTCCCCTCCGAAATGCTTTTTTACTCCCGCGTGGCGTGATGGGGTTAATTGCAGTATGAACGGGGCGAGGCGTGTCTTCGAGAGAGGCGCGTTATAGGGATTCCCCGGACAACACATTTGTTCTCCCTAGCTTTAAAAACAAATGTTGTCTGCTGCTGTAATTTTATTTGTAGTTCTGTGTACTATGTATTGTGTTTGTGTTTTTTTTAGGGATGCTCGATATTGGCTTTTTTACCGATACGGATATACCGATATTGTCCAACTCTTAATTTCCGATACCGATATCAACCGATACCGATATATGCAGGGTTCCCCCCCCCCCCAAAAAACTGAATAATTTCAGGTAATTAATATTACATATCTCTTGTTGTGGAATTAACACAACATTATGCATACTTTTGACAATAAATACAATCAGAATTTGTTCTTACTTGCTTGCCTGGGTAAATAAAGGTTATAGAAATGTTCGGTTATGACATCATACGGTGACATCACGAAGGTTCCATAACTTTCTATCATGACATAAAAATAAAATAAATATTTTTTTTGAAAACCGATACAGATATTTTCCGATATCACATTTGAATGCCAATATCGGACATCCCTAGTTTTTTTTTTACTATATTATGGTTTTTACTGTGAAGCACTTTGGTCAACCATGTTTGTATGGCGACTATCCAAACATTTATGTAGTCACCGAGAGACTAAACCGGGGAAATAATTCTACCTGCCAGACGCGCCGATTGTCAAGAAATCACTGCTCCAGGATACTGTTGTTTGGTTACTTTATTGCGGTCAAAAACAGTTTGTATCGTAAGGTCATTAAAAGCAAATCACAGCTTGATTTAGTATTGAGTAGCGTGCGGTCAGCAAAGTGTGACTTCCCCGTTCACCCCCTCATCATTACCGTACCTGAAACCCGCCAGTGAACAGCTGACTCTCACACCA
Organism: Notolepis coatsorum; assembly: GCF_963971535.1. Classification (NCBI taxonomy): domain Eukaryota; kingdom Metazoa; phylum Chordata; class Actinopteri; order Aulopiformes; family Paralepididae; genus Notolepis; species Notolepis coatsorum. The sequence goes on from NW_028171346.1 coordinate 4,410, forward strand.
CAACACCATGTGACCCATGTGTGCATGACGTGACCATAACAACCCGAGTTGTCTATACCTGTCGCCAACAATATTGTTTATAAATGTGCTATACAAATAAAGTTGGATTGGATTTAATTGGATGATGTGTGGGCCTCTGAAGGAAATACTGTATGATGGCCAGCTGATTAGAAGGACAAAATACATTTTGTATATTTCGGAATATATCGAATCGAATCTGTAGCCTGCCTGTCACTGCGATCGTTTCCGCGCGGGTGTGTTTGGCGTGTGTTCAGTCGTACGACGTGAAGCTCCGCTGGGATGTCCACTTCTCCGCTCCGATGTCGGGCGGCGCGTTGGAACAGACCCAACGCCGATAGTATTATCGTACATCTTGCGTCGCTTGCTTGATCGCAGTTTATGTGTGAAACTGCCAAATGATTACAAAACATATGGTTTTTGCCCTCGAGTGTTATTGTATATTACCATGAAAGCGTGCCGAATCCAACGACTAATTGCACAATTGTACCAACGTGAATACAGCGATTAGGTAAAAGCATAGTCGTGTGATGAGGCTGCATGAATCACATCTCCTTATGAATATGTGGGTGTTTGTTCCCAACAGATGAGATGAGATATTCCTTTATTGATCCCCTTGGAGACATGCGGGGCGTCATGGCAGCCTGAGGGAGGGGGGAGGGAGGAGGGGAGGTACAGGTATGGGCAGCGAAAAATGGTCCGTTTAGGAGTGGGAATCGAACCGACCGCCTTACCTCCTGAGTGCTGTACGTGGTGCGCCACTCGGGCGCCCCCGATAAACAATCAAATTCGATCTGAATATACAAATATGAGAGCAATAAACAGTGTAAACAATATAATTAACTATGGATATAAGAAATATGAGAAACGGGGAGCTCCAGTAGCTCACCGCATATCTCGGCGCTATTTCTGCGCTAAAAAAAAAAGTAAAAAAGAAAAAAAAGAAAAATATGAGAAACGAATGTCGGATGAAAAGTGCCGTCTCGGTCTTTACTCAAGAGACGCCCCGTCCCACTGAGCGTGGGTTGTTCCCCTTCTCTTAACCCTTTCACTGCCACACTACATAAGGTTAACCTTTCACTACCACACTACAGAAGGTTAACCCTTTCACTACCACACTACAGACGGTTAACCTTTCACTACCACACTACAGAAGGTTAACCCTTTCACTACCACACTACAGACGGTTAACCTTTCACTACCACACTACAGAAGGTTAACCCTTTCACTACCACATTACAGAACGTTAATCATTTCACTACCACACTACAGAAGGTTAACCTTTCACTACCACACTACAGAAGGTTAACCTTTCACTACCACACTACAGAAGGTTAACCTTTCACTACCACACTACAGAAGGTTAACCTTTCACTACCACACTACAGAAGGTTAACCTTTCACTACCACACTACAGAAGGTTAACCTTTCACTACCACATTACAGAAGGTTAACCTTTTCACTACGACACTACATAATGTTAACCTTTCACTACCACATTACATAGGTTAACCCTTTCACTGTCACACTACAGAGGGTTAACCTTTCACTACCACACTAGAAGGTTAACCTTTCACTACCACACTACAGAAGGTTAACCCTGTCACTACCACTCTACAGACGGTTAACCTTTCACTATCACACTACAGACGGTTAACTCTTTCACTACCACACTACAGAGGGTTAACCTTTCACTGCCACAACACAGAAGGTTAACCCTTTCACTACCACACTACAAAATGTTAACCCTTTCACTACCACACTACAGAAGGTGAACCCTTTCACTACCAAGCTACAGAAGGTTAACCCTTTCACTACCACACTACAGCAAGTTAACCCTTTCACTACCACACTACATAAGGTTAACCCTTTCACTACCACATACAGAAGGTTAACCTTTCACTACCACACTACATAAGGTTAACCCTTTCACTACCACACTACATAAGGTTAACAATTTCACTACCACACTACAGAACATTAACCCTTTCACTACCACACTACAGAAGGTTAACCCTTTCACTACCACACTACATAAGGTTAACCTTTTCACTACCACACTACATAATGTTAACCTTTCACTACCACACTAGAATGTTAACCTTTCACTACCACACTACAGAAGGTTAACCCTGTCACTACCACACTACATACGGTTAACTCTTTCACTACCACACTACAGAGGGTTAACCTTTCACTACCACACTAGAAGGTTAACCTTTCACTACCACACTACAGAAGGTTAACCCTGTCACTACCACACTACATACGGTTAACTCTTTCACTACCACACTACAAAATGTTAACCCTTTCACTACCACACTACATATGGTTAACCTTTCACTTACACTACATAAAGTTAACCCTTTCACTACCACACTACAGAAGGTTAACCGTTCACTACCACACTACATAAGGTTAACCCGTTCACTACCACACTACAGAGGGTTAACCTTTCACTACCACACTACAGAAGGTTAACCTTTCACTACCACACTACCGAAGGTTAACCCTTTCACCATCACACTACAGCAGGTTAACCCTGTCACTACCACACTACAGATGGTTAACCTTGCACTACCACACTACAGCAAGTTAACCCTTTCACTACCACACTACATAAGGTTAACCTTTCACTACCAACTACAGAAGGTTAACCCTTTCACTACCCACTACATAACGTTAACCCTTTCACTACCACACTACAGCAAGTTAACCCTTTCACTACCACACTACAGAAGGTTAACCTTTCACTACCACACTACAGAAGGTTAACCCTTTCACTACCCACTACATAACGTTAACCCTTTCACTACCACACTACAGAAGGTTAACCTTTCACTACCACACTACAGAAGGTTAACCCTTTCACTACCACACTACAGAGGGTTAACCTTTCACTACCACACTACAGACGGTTGACCCTTTCACTACCACCCTACAGAAGGTTAACCCTTTCACTACCACACTACAAAATGTTAACCCTTTCACTACCACACTACAGAAGGTTAAACCCTTTCACTACCACACTACAGAAGGTTAACCCTTTCACTACCACACTACAAAATGTTAACCCTTTCACTACCACACTACAGATGATTAACCCTTTCACTACCACACTACAAAATGTTAACCCTTTCACTACCACACTACAGAGGGTTAACCTTTCACTACCACACTACAGAAGGTTAACCCTTTCACTACCACCCTACAGAAGGTTAACCCTTTCACTACCACACTACAAAATGTTAACCCTTTCACTACCACACTACAGAAGGTTAAACCCTTTCACTACCACACTACAGAAGGTTAGCCCTTTCACTACCACACTACAAAATGTTAACCCTTTCACTACCACACTGCAGAAGGTTGAGCACGTTGTGTATATTATGTGTTTGTTGACGTCGGGACACAGACAATGAGCATGTGGCAGCGCTCGCCACAATCCCCCCCCCCCCCCCTCCCGCCCCCGAGGGCAGTAATAGAATTAGCCATCGCTTGTTTTCATATTCAATTTAAATTGCACACCATTTACGATTAATGCGTTGCCTCTGAATAATGTTGCTTTAAGTGTTAATAAATTATACATTGAAATTGATTCATTCGGTGTACAGTAAACACTGTCTGAAATTAAAGCCACAGACACTATTGTGGAGAGAGGACTAGAGTGTTGTAGGGGCCTTTATCAGTCATAAATTAAAGCACCTTGGTCTCTCAGCCACCAGGCCCTGTTAAAAGAAAACATGCTTCGCCCAGAGAGGGATTCCTTCCTTTTTCCATTAAGCACCGACAGTCAAGCTCAACCAAATAAATTCTGCTTGTGATGTAGCATGTAGCCACTACGGTGCTGTACATACCGCATATATGTATTTATATTTACCACATATATCTACATATCCATATCTGTCTGAATATGCCTGCATATAAATCCTTCTATATACCTACGTATACCCCTGCATTTAACTCTGTATGATAACATGTAAAACAGTGCTGTCCATACCGCATATATACATTATATATTTACCACTTACTATATCTACATATCTATCTGTCGGAATATACCTCCATAATCCTTCTATATACCTATTTATACACCTGCATATAACCCATATATCTGTATGATATAATGTACAACATTTCCGTATATACCGTATATATTATATATTTACTGCATACATATCCATATCTGTCTGAATATGCATATAATCCTTCTATATACCTACTTATACCCCTGCATATAACTCTGTATGATAGCATGTACAATAATGCTGTACATACCGCGTATATACATTACGTATTTATATTTACCACATGGCCGTGAATGAATGAATGAATGAATGAAAAAGTTTATTTTTGAACATGTATTATTTTTTTTTCTTAAATTAAAAAACATTAAAAAAAAACATTAAAATAAAGGAATTATAAACAAAAAGTCAAGAGCAATGCATTTAGTTAGCAGACATGTCCAAAAAAGGAGTAGAGGGAAGCTAAGCTTATTGATCCCTACCCCCTTACATTTACATTTGTTCTTCCATACATTTTACTAGATATAACATAATTTAGTATATTACAATATAGAATATACTTTTACTTATAGTACGAAAAGAAAAAATACTTGATTCACTTGACAGCAGTGAATACAGTACAGCACTACATAACACAATATAACATAACTTTGTTTATCCTCATTACTCATTTCTGTATTTCTCGAATGTGTATTTTTTTAGCTGCTTTTTAAATTGTGCCATATGTTTACTCAGTTTGATGTATTCAGGTAAATTATTCCAAAACATCACTCCACACACAGCCATGGCTGTTTACTGCAGAGTGGAGGGACTGGGAGACCCATGTTACTGACCAGACACTCTATATCAGTGATGACTGTTTACTGCAGAGCGGAGGGACTGGGAGACCCATGTTACTGACCAGACACTATATCAGTGATGGCTGTTTAGTGCAGAGCGGAGGGACTGAGAGACCCATGTTACTGACCAGACACTCTATATCAGTGATGGCTGTTTACTGCAGAGCGGAGGGACTGGGAGACCCATGTTACTGACCAGACACTCTGTATCAGTGATGGCTGTTTACTGCAGAGCAGAGGGACTAGGAGACCCATGTTACTGACCAGACACTATATCAGTGATGGCTGTTTACTGCAGAGCAGAGGGACTGGGAGACCCATGTTACTGACCAGACACTCTATATCAGTGATGGCTGTTTACTGCAGAGCAGAGGGACTGGGAGACCCATGTTACTGACCAGACACTATATCAGTGATGGCTGTTTACTGCAGAGCAGAGGGACTGGGAGACCCATGTTACTGACCAGACACTCTATATCAGTGATGGCTGTTTACTGCAGAGCAGAGGGACTGGGAGACCCATGTTACTGACCAGACACTCTATATCAGTGATGACTGTTTACTGCAGAGTGGAGGGACTGGGAGACCCATGTTACTGACCAGACACTCTATATCAGTGATGGCTGTTTACTGCAGAGTGGAGGGACTGAGAGACCTACTTTAGCCTACTTTAGCTTAGCATAGCTAAAAGTAGCCTGATTGACTGTTCATTCTAGAAGCAATGAAAAGATGATAAAGCAATGAAAGATGGTAAATAGCTTTTATTTTCTGAATGCCTGTATAACGCAGGCCAGGTTTTCTAGCACCCCGTTCCACCCCCGGGAAAAGTTCCCAGGAGTCCCGACCGACCACCACTCATCACGTGTGCCCACGCGGGACGAGGCAGTGTGCCGGACCGACACAAGATGGCGAGCCAACCCACTGAACCTCAGATCTAGATCAGGGCTATACCCGGAGCCTGATCTGTTACCCCTGTTGCCTCAACACCCTGTTGCCTCAACACCCTGTTGCCTCAACAGCCTGGTAGGATTGTGAATTACCTTCCTCATTCCCAGTGAGGAAGTGGATCAGGAATTAACGAACTAATTGAACTTGAGTCACAAGAACTTCCAAGGACCATCATATCCTTTTCTATGATACAAACTGATTGAACGAGAGCACAAGGACTTCCAAGGGCTTTTGACCCCATTTCACCTTTTGTATTTTGATATTGTATTTTGTATTTGATTGATGCACATTGTATATATGGGCACTGATATTTCTCCTGTAAGAAGGGAGAGTTAAAGGGTCAATGCACCCAGTAAGATACTTGAACCACTGATGTTCTCCTGTAAGAAGGGAGAGTTAAAGGGTAAATGCACCCAGTAAGATACTTGAACTACTGATATTTCTCCTGTAAGAAGGGAGAGTTAAAGGGTAAATGCACCCAATAAGATACTTGAACCACTGATGTTCTCCTGTAAAGAGGAGGAGTTAAAGGGTCAATGCACCCAGTAAGATACTTGAATCTAACTGATAACATATTGATTATAGTTGAATCGCTGATGGTTCTCCTGTAAAGAAAGATGGTTTCAAGGGTAAATTCACCTATAACCTTGGATATTTTCATTGGTACTTTGTTCGTATTACACCTGCAAAGGAAGAGTTTAAAGGGTCATTTCACCTAATAAGGTACTTGCATTCCCTGCACACTTAAAGGTTTAAATTAATATGTTTAAATACTTACCTACTTAAATGATGAACTGATATAGAGTTTACTGAATGATAAACTGTTATAGAGTTTACTGATCTGCAATTGCAGAAGAAAGATAACGAGTTACTCACGAAAAAGGGATACATCTAATGTCCAAACTTAAACCTAGCTTTTAGCTAGTGACAACCTCGGAGACGTCTGAACCGAACCTAATGTGTTGATCCAATCAACCTAGGACTTGATATCGAATTAACCTTCCTGAAAGAGGGAGTGGTTAAGAAAATAACCAAAAAGGGATACTTCACCACTTTACGTTTGTATGTATTGTATTTGTCTAGCTAGCGCTGTCGAGAATAAAATACCGGTCATTGTTATAACCTTGTCTCTGGCCTGCCATTCCTTTAACTGTGTATATTACTCCTCTCCTCATTCGAATCTAGAACTGGTCCGTGGCGAACAGCTGTTACTGTTAGTGACACCGGTGCTACACAAGGCTTCTATCCTCCCTACAACCGACTAGTGGGGGGCATAGTCGAGCAACGTTCAAGACAGGGGAGGGGAGAATTGGAAATACGAAATTGGGATGGGAGAAAAATAGAAAATAAGGAGAAAAAAGTGGATACAAAAAAAGACAGGGAGGCAGTTTGATGTGTTAGTGTGCAGCACAGCTTATTTTGGATTTAGCCGTGATGCATCGCTGCTACATGAACTCCTGCTGCGGTTTGGCCCTAAACTGTAAGACATCAGAGCTCACAGAGTCGTGCTCCGACTTAAACATGATTCACTTGCGTGTTGGTTTCTTGTATGGTGTTATTCCTCCTTAACTTTTTTTTACTGTATGAAGCACATTCTCAGGGGCTCATATACAGAACCAAGCATTTCACCGTGAAGTACATTATATATGTGATAAATAAAAACAAACTTGAACTTGAAACTTGAACTTAATATACCTGCATATAATCCTTCTATATACCTACTTATACCATACCCCTGCATACAACCCACAAGGCTCCTCCCTATCTATCCGAGCTCTTGCACCGCTACACCCCCCACCGATCCCTCAGATCAGCTGACCAGCTGCTATTGGTGGAAGGCTCAAGACTAGGGGAGACAGAGCCTTCTCCACTGCAGCGCCTAGATTGTGGAACAGCCTCCCCCTCAACATACGGGCCGCCCAGACCGTGCAGGTTTTTAAATCACTTTTAAAAACCTACCTGTTCTCCCTGGCCTTCCCCCCCCCCCACTTAATCACCACTAGACCTCTGGCCCTTCTATCCTCTTTGTTTTACTGTGTCCTACCTGTTTTTATTACATTCATTGTTTTACTGTGTTTTTAATTTTATATCTTGCATCGTATTATTTTGTTTTTTATCAACCTGCCTGTGAAGCACTTTGGTGCTTGGAAATGTGCTATATAGATAAAATTGACTTGACTTGACTTGTATGATAGCATGTAAAACAGTGCTGTGTATACCGCATATACATCATATATTTACCACTATATCTACATATCCATATCTGTCTGTGAATATACCTGCATATGATCCTCCTATATACCTACTTTTACCCCTGCATATAACCCATATAACTTTATATATATATGACTACGACCTTACTGTTTTTATACCTGTATCATTGTATATTAATCTGGCCCTAAACCGCGCAGCGACCCAAACGACACGACGTGCAAACGGCTCAAAACCCCCTTTAAATCATCTGGCCTTTATTGATTTGCTTACAGTAGATGCTGAAAGAGCTCAGTGGCAATTATCCATACCTGGTCAATGTCAGCGTGGCGCTATGCACCGTCAAAGATGGAATAAAAAGAAAAAAAAAAATAATAATAATAATAATAATAATAATAATAATAATAATAATAATAATAATAATAATAATAATAATAATAATAATAATAATAATAATAATAATAATAATAATAATAATAATAATAATAATAATAATAATAATAATAATAATAATAATAATAATAATAATAATAATAATAATAATAATAATAATAATAATAATAATAATAATAATAATAATAATAATAATAATAATAATAATAATAATAATAATAATAATAATAATAATAATAATAATAATAATAATAATAATAATAATGATAATAATGATAATAATGATAATAATGATAATAATAATAATAATAATAATAATAATAATAATAATAATAATAATAATAATAATAATAATAATAATAATAATAATAATAATAATAATAATAATAATAATAATAATAATAATAATAATAATAATAATAATAATAATAATAATAATAATAATAATAATAATAATAATAATAATAATAATAATAATAATTGATATTCTCCTTTGGTTCATTACAATGTACTCAAGCCTATAGTAACAGACAATATTTCTGACACTGGGAATACAGTGTAAGAACATGCAAATGGACCTTGTAGAAGTGGAGCAACCCCATTTACCCGGGCATGTACCTTTAGAAAATATGGCTGTAGGGCTTAAGAGGTTAACTTGGATGTGAAGATGTGAAAAGTCGAAGGCTCTCTTAGCGCCGTCACTCAGCTACTCTATATGCGGCTTGCCGCGCTCGCCGTCCCAAAATAAATGTCAGGACCAGTGTAAGGAATTCTTAAGCGCTGTCACATTATCGATCTCTGGCCTAATGGAGTTTTAAAACAAAGATCCGTGGGCTGAAGAGATGTCCTTGCCGTCAAAGTGCTCAAGTCCTGCCAAACTTTCACATCACGTCACTTTGCCCACTCTGTGTGTGAATAGTGTGAATAGTGTTATCGGTTATGTCGACACGTTGTTATTTTTCTTTAAATTGGCAAACTATTAATGTGAATCGGGCATGCCAATGCGCTCGACTCAGACACGTGGTAAATGGTGCATTTATATAACCGTTTTTAATCCAAAGCGCTTTCCAATTTCTTCCTCACATTCACCCGTTCACTCACTGATGGTGAAGGTAACCATGCGACCTGCACATCGGGAGCAATTAGGGGTTTATTAAGTGTCTTGCTCAAGGACACATCGAACCAGGAACCCTCCAACTAACCAAGACGAAGGCTTTACCCCCTGAGCCACTGTCGCGCCCATAGTGTAACCCACTAGATGTATGGCGCCTTCAGGCCTTCAGACAGCACACACGGTTATGTCAAAGAAATCCATTGAATAGTTGAAAGGAAGAAACATATACGGTATAAGATTCTCTAGACTCCCTGGGGGCCGACAGTGGCTCGGCTCGGCCGTCTGGTAATCTGAAGGTTCCCGTTTTTTCCCCCCCGCCTACTCTCAGCTGCGTCTGTCCAAGTGTCCTTGAGCGAGACACATGGTTTGTCCAGAGTGGTATTCCTTTGCGTTCCCACTCATCATCACCGACAGTCAAGCTGAGCTAAATAAATTCTGCTTGTGATCTGGCATGCACAACGGTGCTGTACATACTGCATATATACGCATTGTATATTTACCACTATATCTACATATCTATCTTAATATACCTGCCTATAATCCTTCTATATACCTACTTGTACCCCTGCATATAACTCTGTACTCTCAAGCTAAACAAAAAAGGGCACTCATGCCCCACTGACACACTATCCCCACCGCCAAAATCCATAATCACGATATGTTTTAAATTGATATGGTGTATTTTTGATTGGGTACTATACATTTGACTATGTATACACACACACGCACACAGCCTTCACACCCATTACAAACTAATGCCCTCAGGCCGTCGATACAGAGCTTCATCATTGAACAAAAGGGGCTTAGGTAGCTTCGTGCCAACCTCCATCGGACTGCCCCCCCCCCTTTGGACTTTGGACTACTTAAAAATAGACTCCCCCTTCCACCTGATGGACATATACTATGTACCTGTACTACTATTATTTATTATTTATATACATATAGAACTGCTCCACATGGTTTTTAATATTGTTTTTAATATAGCATGCTTTAAGTACTGTAGTCTTAATGTAGTTGGTGTTTTTTTTATATAGTGGTCTTTTTATTGTAGTTTTAATTTTTTTTTTTATATATATATAGTGGTGAGTGTCTATGTATTGTGACTGTATGTTTGTCTTTCAACCACTGCACAAATGAAGTTTCCGAAAAGGAAAATAAAGTAATTTGAAGTTTGAAGTTGAAGTTGATACTATGTCCTACCTTACATGGTTCTCTTTATATTTGATATCATTTAAATTCATTGAAGAAAATACAACCGGCGGGGGGAAAAGGACACGTTTTTGATTCTAAGGGCAAACGGGGCAGTGGCTCAAGCCCCCCATTGGGCCCTATCTGTGCACGTGCCTGGTTAGAACAGAAACAAGACGTAGGCTTCATCACTTTATTCACAACTAACTTTTCAGTCCCCACATACTTTCATCAGAGTATTTCATTTCAAACCTTTATGCTTTCGCAGAGGACAAGAAGCCTTCCGTCGACTCCTCCAGAATTTTCTTTTTAACCCGTTCACCGCCGCACTACCAAACGGTTAACCCTTTCACTGCGACAATACACAGAAGGTTACCGCTTTTCACTGCCACATAACAGCAGGTTAACCCTTTCACTGCCACACGACAGAAGGTTAACCCTTTACTATCACACTACCGACGGTTAACCGATAGTAAAGAGTTAACCTTCTGTCGTGTGGCAGTGAAAGGGTTAAATATATACTGTATATATATATATAATTTTTTATTTATTTTTTGTCAATCAAACTATACAAATCCTTAGTCTGGGACAGGCCTACCAGACTGTCACTGGAACGGGTTCCATAGGTTCCAAAATGTCATTCCAATAATAATGATGTAGTATAAGGATGTAGGTTACCAATAAGGGCCTTAAAAATGAACAAATACCAGTGTTTGTTGCGTCTTTTCCATCAGCAATAAGCCATTTCTTAGGCACTAAACTCCACCCCATCCCCAGCGACTGTGCCCGGGGTCTGGCTGAACTCGGCTCGTTGAACAGAATGTATCCTCAGGGCACTGAGTGGACCACATGTACCTCCAGGTCGTGATATAATATAATATATTATATGACAAGTGAAAGTGGCTGCTGTGAAAAAGGGTGTAAACCATGTTTGAAACAGTTACAACAATTTTCTTATTGGCCATCATTATGTCACGCCGTTAATGTCAGGATGTAAATGATTGCCGGGACTTGGGCCACAGCTCTGAACCGCCGTCTCGAAATGTCACTGTAAATACAGTGACTGTGAATATCACAATTGAAAACACGTTGCCCACTTGTGTGATGTTGATTTAGAATTTGAATGTCAACATTATGAACGAAGCTTCGAACTATTCGGTACAGCCCTAGCATGTTTTGATATTGTCAATTATCTCACTTTTACTAGGTGACTTTTACTACTAACTCAAATATGCAAAAAGAAAAAAAGGAAAATGGACATACAGACGTTATTTAATCAAAGGGCAGCAGAGACAAGTGATACAGGGACACAGGTAAGGTCTGGCTTAGTGATTATAACAGTGCAATTCAGCATTCAGTAACCCATACTTTTTGTGAACGTGTTTTTGATACTACATTCTGTTGAACACACACCTCAAAACCGTACCTAAGGAAAATTGGCTCAATTGCAAGAAAAATAATAGACAGTTATGATATTACATTCTGCATAATTCGTATGCAAAATATTGTGGTTCCCTGCTTTAGTCTGTTGACACATTTCTATACTAAAAATGCTTGTGTAGTCCTGTGTCATACCTAAATGTCATATAAGTGAATTGTATAGAAACAACTCACCAAAAGTGACTATTGCGCAACTGATTTGACAAAAAAATCCCTTCACCCCCCCCCCCCTCCATAATTAACAGACATTGGCTTTTACTGAAATGACGCCACTGGGCTAGATCCACAAAGAATGGATTGCACGGAGCAAGTTGCACCCTTACTTACAATTCATTATGAATTGAAAATGGGGGGGACCCTGATGTCAACAAGACGAAAGTCTTTCTCTGGTCTGCATCCCCTTAACAATTGTGTGTATTGAGCCGTACTGTATCGTACCCCATTCTGCAATCTGTTAATACAATTTTCATTCAATCAATCACTGTGCAGATTGATTGATTGATTGAATGATAATTTTATTAACAGATTCCAGTTCAGGACGAGGAGTTGAACCCCAGGGAGAAAAAAAGAAGAGTGGAAACAGGAAGTTGTGAAGAGAAGAGAGAAGAGAGAGAGAGAAGGGAGGGAGAGAGAAGAGAGAGAATGGAGAGAGAGAGAAGGGAGGGAGGGAGAGAGAAGAGAGATAATGGAGAGAGAGAGAGAGAGAGAAGGGAGGGAGAGAGAAGAGAGAGAATGGAGAGAGAGAAGGGAGGGAGAGAGAAGAGAGAGAATGGAGAGAGAGAAGGGAGGGAGAGAGAAGGGAGGGAGGGAGAGAGATATAGAGATAATTCAGTTTCTATTCAGTTTCTCTCCGTTTCCATCTGTTACAGTTCATATTCTGATCACGTGTCAAAATCAAATTGTGCCTCAAAAAGACGTACAGTAGCACATCCCAAAAAGTTTAGACAAAAAAAAAATATAAAAATCACATTCCGCTCACAAAAAAGAAAAAAAATGCTTTATGCATTTCAGCACAAACCCTTCCGCGGAGCATTCAGAGGAGCGTATACAGTCGAGCAGAGTGTATTGAGTTTTGTTTTGTCAATGCGGTCTCTTGACCGCCGTCCCCTGCTGGTTCTATAGGTGTGTTCAGTAGCACACAGAGATAAGGAGGCGTTGTCAGGCTGCTTGACAGCAAACGTACAAAAGGTCGGAAGTTCAAACCTGCGCGGTGATTGATTGAATGAAAAATGTATTAACAGATTGCAGAATGGGTACAACACAGTACGGCTCAATACACACAATTGTTAAGGGGATGCAGAACAGAGAAAGACTTTTGTCTTGTTTACATCAGGGTCCCCCCCATTTTCAATTCATAATGAATTGTAAGTAAGGGTGCAATTAGCACCGTGCAATCCATTCTTTGTGGATCTAGCTCTGAGTCTCTCTCTCTGATGTAAATTACAGAACTGAGTCTCTCTCTGATAGAAATGACAAAACTGACTCTCTCTATCTGGACTCAAGAACCTCTTCTCATGACGAGCGACCAACAAGGTATTTAATTTCAGAGATCTTTTTTGAGAAATTAATTTTTTTTCGTGCACACGCTAAGCGCCATTGTATCTAATTAGGTTCATACTAACGTGCATAGCCTACTGTGTAATCTGATGATGCATTTTGTGAATGAATGAATGAATGAATGAATGAATGAATGAATGAATGAATGAATGAATGAATGAATGAATGAATGAATGAATGAAAATAGATTGCAGAATGGGTACAATACAGTACGGCTCAATACACACAATTGTTGAGGGGATGCAGACCAGAGAAAGACTTTCGTCTTGTTTACATCAGGGTCCCCCATTTTCAATTCATAGTGACATTTATGACATACACACAACATACATGACATTTATGGCATAGGGACATACATGACATACAGGTATTTAGTACTGTTACATGCACCGTGTTCATTCACAAATGCAGTTCTCACGGCGTGTGAGAAGGAAGGAGAAGGCGTGGGCGAGAGCCACAAGACATGATGCCCAAAGAACCAACCTGTGTCTGTGATGTCATGGAAGAGAGCTACACCCTTTCTCTGTGTCTCTGTTTATATCTTGATAGTGTACACAGGATTAATATACCGTCCTCTCCGTATAGTTGAGGTCTTTCAACAAACTTCCGTCTTGTTTACATCAGGGTCCCCCATTTTTTATTCATAATGACATTTATGACATACACAATATACATTATACAGATAGATATATATCATGACATTTCTGACATACATGACCTACATTATACAGATAGATATATATCATGACATTTCTGACATACATGACATACACGTATATACAGTACTGTTACTCTCTCCATTCTATCTCTTACTTCCTCGTGTCAAAGCTAGTCACTTGGATGGGGGCCATCTATAGCCATATCTCTAACTATTTTGTATGTATTGATCTCTCTGAGTTAATAAATCGT